>NC_140587.1:249287036-249431580 GCF_964204655.1 Triturus cristatus
GGTATTTCTAAAGTATTGGCTAGAACTGCCATCACAGTGGTTCCTGTCAATGCTTTTTTCAGTTTGGTGCAGGGCTCCTTCAACATGACAGAGTCTTGCACCTAATTGTTTTCTTTTTTATCAAAAATAAAATCCTGAAGCAGCTTTTCTTTTTGAAAATAAAAAGCAAAACTCTGGCTGTAAGAAACAGTGAAAACTGCTCAATGCAAGTTTGACGGGGCCGTGTGGCAAAGTTCCAATACATTCACAGAAACCTCCTTAAAGGTGGTTCCTATGAATGGTAAAAATGCCTGTTGGGCTGATGGACATTTCTAAATTTGGCAGGCTGCTACTCCGTCAGGGCGATGAAGTATAATCCGCCCACCAAATCTTAAATCAGCCCACTAGTATTTTAAATCTGAACTTTTCAGGGTTTCTGGAGCTTCTCCTCTGGGTCATTTCTAAATCTTCATGGATCTCAGGAGCCATACTCACTCCATCAGAGGCCTCCAATAAGGTACCATCCAGGTCCAGTTGTTACTGGTCAGCTGGGCACTTCAAGGAAAAGGCATCATACAGATTGTTGTCTCCCTATAGCCACACAGGATATCAGTCAACTGACCCTTGGAGTGCATCTCTTTGTCCTGGATACAAAAGGGAGCATATCAAGTCTTGCAGGGCCCCTCACAGTTCACAGGCAGCAGGTCCAGTCCTCTTCTGATCTTCTGCAGGCCTAGAAAGGGTCTTGATTTGGGTGCCTAAGTGGCCACGTTTATGCCTGGCACCAGTTAGTAGGTGAGCATGTCTCTGGGCACTCTCTAACCAATGGGGTAAAAATTCCCAGGGCCAGCCATACATACTATTTCAGTAGTTGCGGTTTACCTTACTTCAAGCAGGCCCAAAATGCCATGTGACAGGGAATGTTCAAGATGTTAAAAGTCTTCGACCACACTAAACCTGGACTCTGAGGGCTGGGTGTGTGTGTGGAAGTGTAATAGGGATATCACGAGTGTCCTCCTATATCTAACACTAAAATCCAATTTGAAGCTGGCACTGTACCCAAACAAACCCAGAGACAGAACTTTGGTTGGACAAAAGTAGGGCCCCTTCAGCATCCAGACAGGGGACATACAAGAATTGATTTAGTATGCTGTTCTCTCACTTTCAAGTGCACCCCAAGTGTTACATGTGGCTCAACAGACCTGTCAGGCAGGGTTTGACAGCGTTGTATCCTAGTATGTCTCCAGCCTCTACCACATGTTTTTTGTGGAGGTTAGAGGAGTCATCTCTGCTCATTTCACACCTATTTCATATTTAATCGTGGGCTAAGTACAGGCTGGCAATTGCTGAAGAATTAATACAAATTAGCGTCCAGGAATAATAGGCAGGGAAAATATAACTTTCTATAATTACTTTTCCTAACGATTTATTAAAAATCAGACATCATCATTAAATAGAATTTTTAATAGTTGTTAAAAATAGAGAATTTAATACATTTTTCTTCCAGGTCCCTTTCCTGTGTTAGCAACATCAGTATTTTAATCAGTACACTGATATTCTACATAGGACAGCTAGGCCTGCCACAGTAAAAATAGGTTTTTGCCCTTGTCTTTGTAGGTACATAATAATGTTAATTTTCTACATCTCCCACCTTTATATACCATGCACCCCACACTGTGTAGGTTACAAGGCTTGCATACGTGTGACTAACCTGGCAGGATTGGTTAAGCGAGTCATATTGCAGGTTTTACACAGCAGAAGTCAGGCTACACACGAAAAGCCTGTAGCCAAGTTTACATTGCAAATGTAGCAGACAGCACAATAGGTGCTGCAGCCCACCATTGACATTTTACTTCCTGGGTTTGGGTGCACTTTCTACAGCATATACCAGGGACATACAAGCAAGTTAAATGCGCCAATTAGCAATAAGCCAATGTTACAATATTTAAAGGGGCAGCACACATACTCTACCCTTGGTTAGCAGAGGTAAAGCGTACAGAGTTCTAAAGCCAGTAAAGCAGACAGGGCAAAATATGGCTTCATAATAATTTCTACCTTACTGAGGAGAAAGAAAAAGAACCTTGTAGGATATATTAATATAGAGAAAAGAAATCACACTAGACATACCTTGGCGACTGTCAAATGAGAGATGCCATGTTCTATTTGTAAATGTAAAAGAGCCAAAGGGACTGGCTAGCGTCTGCCAGTCAGGGACAGACCTGGTTAACTCCTGTACTTTGCCCAAGTCTTGGTTGCCCTACCTACGACCTTGGCACCCTTTTGTTTTCTCTCAGCAAAACCTTAAACAGAGGGCCAGTTGCTAGCAGTTGTGGGCAAGTAATCCATATATTCAGCAACTACAAGAAATCTAATTCCGTGGCAGGTTAATGAATTTCTAAATAGAAGGTAGATGCTAGTTTATCTCATAAATGATCATGCTACTAAAGTGTTCGTGTTTGAAACAGTGCCACTAAGCAATTTGTATTCTGGACGAATGTGAGAACAATTGCTTTATTTTCGAGTAGTATTTCCTAACATGACATTTTCCTCTTCTGAAAAAAACATTTTGTAAGACACAGAGCAGATAAACTGCAATATCTGCATTAAACAATGTCTTTTCGATTCCTAAGAAGTTCAGTTGTGAAACAGCAATCTGTTTATATCACCATATGTTAATCCGTCCGTAAGTACAGACACAAAACGGGTAACGTTCAGATAGATCTAAAGTGCGGTTCTGTCTTGTAAGTAAATGACAAAAATTAGTATTATCTTCCTCCCTCTCTGCCCACATTTCAGCTCCCATAAATGTGCTCCCTTCCGGCCTCGCTTCCCTATCTTCTTTGCTTCCTTCCTTTCACCCCCTTTTCTTTTTCTTATTTTTTTCCATCTGAACCTTTTCTATCAAGTCTTCAATTAGTAGATTAGTGTTTGTTCTTTGTGTTGGGAAGATCAGGACAGGACAGGGCAGAGGGGGACCAGAAAAGAAAGAAAAGGGGTGAAGCAATGGCATTCAAGTGTAAACTACTGGATCATAGCAAACCAAAACAACATGTAACAGTGCCAGACAGGGAGTCACTGAAGCAGATGCTTCTTGAACGATTTCTGCCTCTGCTGAACTTAAAGGCAGGGACACATGATCATTGTCACTTACTGCATGCCACCCAGACTTTTTCCTCTAATGGCCATGCCTGATTGGCCAAAAATGTCATGCAGTTTTTTTAGTGTGTCATAATGGCCTCCTTCCATGCAGTTGCCCATCTTTGTAGCATTGCATATCACACTCCGCTAAGTATGCTAACAGTCTGTAAGCTCATATTATCACTTGTGTAATAGCCAATGTAGCAAATCAGAAGGTCTTGCTTGGAATCATCTTTGATGTCCACCACAGCGATGTGTATTTTGGAATCTTTGGACCACTTGTGTCATGTGCCCCTCCAAATTCTGACATTAAGAGAAGAAGGACGCTGTGATTTACGACTTCAGGTTGCTTGTTCGCACCTGTTCGTTGATATTAGGTGACAACATTTCCAACATCTGATGAACTGGGCTGTGATCTTCTTTGGAGGATGTGATGAGTTGTGACCGTGTGTGCCATGGTGTGAAACAAAAGAGCTGGATGACACAGAGGTGATGGTGCTGTTCTTATTAAAGGTGGGACAACATGGATGCATAATGTTCCTCACCTTTGTCCTACATCATACTGCATCAGACCTCTTTCCGTTTCACTGGCTGCCTTATCACCATTGTTTGAATTTGAGGGTCTGCATGAGATGAAAACAAACAGGGTAATCACCCTCTGTTACTTCCGACATTTGGAGTTGAAATGATGTACTGCTAACGTATAAAGTCTGAAGTCTCTTATGCTACTATCTCCATGTTGCTGTCACGATGTATATCAACTATGTCAATACTATGCCGCTCTCTCTCTTTCTCTGTCTCTCTCACCCTCTTTCTTCTAGCCTGTCTCCACCATCTGATGATTTCCTCCTTTCCTATATTTCGCTTATCTCTCCCCTAGTCCTGTTACTTTCAAAATTACATGCCTCTTTCTCCCTCTCCTATCTGTTAATATTATTACTTCTGTTTCTCCCTTTTACTTCTCATTGCCCCAGTTCCATGTCTCTTTTCTGTTTTTCCTTTCAGTTCTCTAGTGATGTTTCTCTTCCTTCTCTCTCGATACAAGACAATTGGTGAGATTGTCTCGACAGCTTCTATTTGTAACTCAAAACCGGCCACCGGCTGGTGGCATGAACTATCCCCCACTTGACTTTTATTTCTATCACTGGGGGCACAAAACTTGTTAAGCTCACCCAGAAGGCTGTTTTAATATACACCATTTTCCCCCTGCACATTACCCTCACACTTACACTATTCTGAGATTGGCATAGCTCTGGAGAAGCGTAGTTTTACAATTTATATTTTGCTTCAGTGTCTCTTTTATTAGTTTCTGTAGGGGTGCGTTATGATCAAGAGTAGCCTGCACTCATGTGTATTTGGTGTTACTAATTTAGGACTGCAGCATTTATGTTCAACATGTCACAGTCTTTCTCTTTTCTACAATATATACCATGTGTGCTAGAAATGTAACTGCCAACTTCAAACATCATATTGACACCCAAATATAATCTATCTTTAAATGTGTTTGTGGAATAGTCTAACGTTATCATTGTAATAATAACGTAGTAGAAATTAGTTTTTCATGATGTCGAGAATTTTGAGATGATCTGCTTCATTTGTTAAAGACAAAATGTCTTATAACCTGTGTGCTGTTAAGTTAGTTAAATGATAGGCCTGAAAAACGTTTAATTCGCTTCACGACTAGCGCTTAACCTTGCTTATTGCTTGTACTGTGAAATGTTGCATGTATTTCTGCTCCCATTGCAGGTGGACAAGACACCGTTAGTTTAGAGAAGGGACCATTTTTCAGTTGATAGTTAGGCCTGGGAAGGAATGCAATAACGAAGAATGAATACATTCTCATGGGAGACGAAGATGGCACCAACGACGTGTAGGAAGTTTACTGTTTGAAGCAGGAGGTGGACAAAGGAGACAGTGAAGGATGCTGGGATAATGGAAAGATACTCCACTGTTTGGGAGGTGCCAGTACTGGATGGCTGGTTTTGTACTAATGAAGTTAGGGACAGCTGACACTCTTCTTGCAGACGCTTCGATGTACAGGCCTCTCTTGGATATTGTGGCTTTAGGCTACATGACCAGAGTTAGAGTTTCTCTTAGGAGGCGTCTTATGGCTGACACCTTTTTATGCTTTCTTTGATCCTCGCATAGTCTAGATATATCCTTCATGTAGTGTAGGGATAGTTAGGGAACTGAGGGAAGAATACTTTCAAAGAGTTCAATGCAATCTAACTTACATTTTTGTCTTTTAATAACCTATGATGCAATAACCGAATTGGGAGTTTTGTTTTTGTTATACAGGGTTAATCCGTTCTGGAGATTTGGCTTCTTCCTATTTTCTCAATTTTTTTATACTATCATGTTAAGATTGATATATTTGAATCTGTTTCTAAACTTGAAATAAACTGACTAAAGACAATTCAGTTGTGGACTTGAGTTGCTGAGAAATTTCTGTCTTTGGGCTGATGAATTGAGGAGTTCCTTACCTCCTATGCTGCTTAACATGAATGCGTCCTCATGTAATGCAATTGGTTCTCGTGTAAAGCGCGCTGATACCTGATACCTTTGGGTCAAGTTTGCGCTATATAAAACTCAAGTTTCCACGCTAGCAGATGGTAGCAGAGGATGGTTCTGCACTTGAACAAAGTAAAAAGATTCATGTTAGTTCTAGCCACCGATGATAGTGTCAATTGCTTGGAATCTAACGTCAGAGGAGAAAAATGAGCAGAATTTGGGTCACATACTAAGAAACCAGTGGCAGAGAGGAAATGAGTATTAATAAGGTAATGAAAGTGGTGGATGTTAGGTTGCAGTGAAGAGTCGGCTTTAGGATGTCTGGCGGAGATGTGTTGAGAGTTGTGTAAATGTGGTAAAATGTTGTTGAAGTTGTTATCTGGTCCGACGTGGCCTAAATTCGCAGGGTATATAGCAAGGGGCAAAAGACACCGTGTTATATTTGTCTGCTGTGTTTTGTGAGGGTTTGTTGTGAGCCGTCATCGACGTCCCAATTGAGATAGGGAACTTTGTGTGAATAGGACAATTGTGAATGGTGTAGTGGACCTTTTTGTACAGAAGAAAAACTACACTGACTCAGGTGATTCCTCGCTGGTTGAGGTTTCATTTATGTGAGAGGGCGTTCTTCGAATGACTGACTTTTATCAATTCTTTTAGAGGAGCATACAATAGTTGTTTAAGAAAACGTGTGTGTGTGCGAAGAGAAATTGTGAAGGAGTGTGAGCCAATGCAAGGAGTGAGGGAGACATCAAAAGGTGCAAAGCTGGGATAGGTTGGATCAGGAATTGTAATTGTACTATTGTGGGAACTCCAATGTTTTACAATGTGAAGGTGGATTATATATATTGGTAAAGAGGAAAGGAAAATTAAGTGTTTGAAAACAATTAGAGACATGTTCAGAGATATGCCTGTTCCAACTAGAAAGGGGGAAGAGACTCCCTTGGAAAATATGCCTGCTCACTATATGGCAATAAATGTATGGCTTCACACCATTATTCAGCTTAGAAATTGGCAGAAGATTACAGAGAAAGAGGATGCAGTGACATTTTCCTCATATGGTACCTTCAATTTGAGAATAATTGACTATTTGAGGGGAAAGTTGTATGCTATGAAACCTTTAACTTGGCCCACACAGTTTGAAGTACTTGATGCATGGATGCATGCTGCACATGCTAATCAGGGACAGCGCTATCAGGGAAAGATGAAAAAAGCGATAAGTGCATACCAGGAAGCACAATGGGACAAGAAGCAAAAGAGATAGAGAGTAGACATGATTGAACGAGTGAGATTGTACCCTGCATTGGTGACAGATGAGACAAAAGTAGGGGAGGATGGAACAAGAGAGCGGAACAGTAAAGGGGAGGAGGACAGTGACTGATTTTGGGAATACTTTGTTGGATGGGTTGTTAGCGGAGCGCTGACCTCCATGTTGTCCAACGTACCCAGGAAGTGAGGGAAGTCCTAATGTCACCTATGACCCTGCGAGTGCCCCAGCACTAGTGGCTGCTAATCCAAATGTTGTAGGGACTCTTTCAATGTGAATGCCCAGATAGTGGGACCGAACACAAGAAACACTATGTTCCTGGTCTTGCATTGAGGATCACGGATGCCCTGACTGTAGCTGTCACCATTGGCTCCATCTACCCGAATTCTATTGGTAGTGGGAGTCAAGGGACGCCTATAGTGCCAGAGGGGGGACAATCACGGGAAATAGTGGACCATCCTTACATGAGATTTGTTCCTTTGACTCAGAGGAATGCAAACACTCTTTGTGCCGCTACCACAGTTTCATCCATCGTTCAAGTTAGGCCGGGAATCGTCAGACCGCTTTTGGAGTTGACGGGGGTGGATTCGCCTAAATGGGAGACTCAACCTAGTGAAGTGGCACGCCCAGAGAGCAGAGTAATACATGAAAAACACCTGAGAGCCAGAATATGTTTGATGTTTCGCACCTAGTGAAATGGTTGAAGGAGAATAGTCACACTAATGAGAATCAGGAGCACAGACTCGAGTTCAGGGACACTTAAGTCAGTGCTTAAGGTGGATGTGCTTAAGCTGAACACTGAGTTAGATGCCATGATAAGTGTATTCTTAGAGCTCTATCGAATAGACTCATACCAGCCAAATAAATTGTTGTTCATGAGTAAGGATGTTTCTAGAAGGGTGAGGGAGGTACATGGAAAATGGTCTGAATTGGCTACTAAATTTTTAGTTGATATAGAAAGGATGAAGGCATTGCAGAACAATCATCGGCTTGAGTACAGTGACCAAGACCTGGAGAATTTGAGAATGGCAGGACTTAGAACACAAATTCAGGAGCTCATATTATGCATCCGAGGAAAGATAGATGCAAAGGAAAGGGGAGAGAGTGATCAGGCACTTCCTTTATGAGAGGTACTGAGTGGAGGATATGTACATGTGCCATGGAGTGGGGGTGATCTGGCCGCTTTTACAAATGACATCCCGAGATTGAGAGAGAAGCCTGAGGAGTGGTATAAACAGTTTGATCATTTTATGAAAATAGCGAAGGTTGTGTGGGTCAATCTTAAAACATTGTTTGAAATTGTGGTCCGGAGTGACCTACGGTCAGTATGTAAAATAACTATAGAATGGCCTGATGGTGAACCCGAAAGAGATACGGCGACTCATGGTCCGTCCCCTGTGGTGATTAAATAATACGATACGGTGATCACATAATTAAAGGCTAGGGTGGCTCCACAAAATGTGGACTGGGTAAAGATAGACAGAACCACCCAGGAACCTAAAGAGATAGTGCATGACTACTATGAGCGGTTGTTGCAGGCTTCTAAACAGTATGGCAGAATTGATACACTAGAGCCAAAAGTCATTGGACAGTTTGTGTCTGGGTTGCAAACAGATCAGTTTAATGATTCTGCAGCATTTACGTTCTTGGCAAAACATATCCATTGATGAAATTCTGAGTTATGCCAAATATTTATTTATTTATTTATAAGGTTTTATATAGCTCTGGCTGGACCCAAGAGTATCAGAGCGCTTTACAAGTTTTGATAATACAAAGTTGAAATATAGCTTTGGTGCATTGAAATAATAAGATAAAACAATTTGAACTCCTGGAGCAGATTATAAGTGGGGTAAAACAAGGAAAACCTAGATCAAACAGCAGATTGAAGATAGTAGAGCTGGATTAAGTGGATGGGATTAATACTGATAAGGCAGGGTAGGATCTAATAGCCAGTGGCAGTGTATTAAGAACCCCAGTATTTGTTGAGAAGGAGCAGCTTGAGGTCTTTTTTGAAGCAGGGGTAGGAGGGGTTGCAGCGTAGATCTTTAGGGAGGGCATTCCAGGAAGAGGGTGCATTTCCAGAGAAAGAGCGAGATTGTGTTGATTTCTTTTTTAATAGAGGAGGGGCAAGGACAACAGTGTTAGTGCTCCTCATTGTTCTAGTGCAGCCCGCTTTGTGGAGTTTGTCGGAGAGGTAAGATGGGGTATTTTGATGGCGGGCTTTGTGGGTGATGCAAGCAGTCTTGTAGGTGGTTCTGCCTTCAATTGAGAGCCATTTGAGGTCTTTGAGAATGGGGGAGATGCGGTCAAAACGTTTACAGTCAGTAATAAGCCTGGCAGCAAGGTTGAGAACGGATTTGATAGGGGCAAGGTGGACTTTAGGAGCTCCTGCGAGAGTGGCATTACCGTAGTCAATTCTTGAAAGGACCAACGATTGCACAACTGATTTAAAGTCACCTGCAGGAATGAAGGGTTTGATTTTTTTGAGATGCTGGAGTATGAAGAGAGCAAAACCAAAAGGGATGATGGACGGAGTGTTGAACAATGCAAACATGCACCTTTGGCCGAGTATTTTATGTGGGGAGTAAGACTGAGGTTCTGGTCAATGCTGATGCCGAGGGATTTGACTGAGTTAGAGATGGAGAGAGAGCAGTTGAGGGCTTTGATGTCAGAGATTCAGTGTTGAATAGGGAGCGAGTTGTTTTTAGGAGAGAATAGAATGATTTCAGGTTTTTTGGGATTGAGTTTGAGGTAGTTGTGATGGAACCATAGTTGGATCTTAGTTAAGGCATCGTTTAGATGTAGAACATCGGCATGGGATTTGATCCTATAGTAAAGTTGGGTATCGTCGGCATAGAGGTGGTAACCGATTTTCGCTTGTTTGAGGATAAGGGTGAGGGGTTCCATGAAGAGGTTGAATAGGGTGGGAGAGAGAATGGAGCACTGGGGGACGCCCATGGTGACTGGTAGAGGTTTAGAAAGGCAATTACTGACTTTAATTTGTTGGGTTCTATGTTGGAAAAAGGAGGTGAACCACTTGAGAACAGCCCCGTCAAAGCCAAAACGGTCTTGAGTATATTGAGTAGGGCAGCATGGTTAACAGTATCAAAGGCAGCAGAGAGGTCAAGAAGAATGAGAAGGGGGAGATGGATATCATCAGTAATGTTGAGCATGGCTGTTTCAGTGCTACAGCCCTTTCGAAAACCTGATTGGGAAGCATCTAAGAGGTTGAATGAGTCGATGTGTTTGTCCAGCTGACACAGGGCCCATTTTTCCAGGGCCTTAGATAAGAAAGGAAGGTTAGAAATAGGGTCGCAGTTTATGTCGCGTTTTTGATGGTGGGGGTAATTTGGCCTAGTTGGAGGGATGCAGGGACACTACGGGTGGCAAGGGAGGAGTTGATGATCGTGGTCCAATATGGGGCGATGTTGTGTTTTAGTTCTTTTACTACATAGGCCGGTATAGGATCTCTGGTATGTGAGGATGGTTTAAGCTTGGTGATGATGCTGAGGATATCACTTTCTGAGACAGGACAAAAGTTATTCCAGGAAGCATTGTTTTTTTGCTGGGGGACAGTGTAGTGAGGATGCGAGGGGGTGACAACGAAGGTGAATTGAGCAGAATCCAGGGGAGGCATAGGAATAGAAGGAGACACGGGGAGAATGTTAAGGAGGGTAGGTTGGCTATGTGGGGGGGGAGTTACGGCGAAGGATTGATCAATCTTGGGTATTTTGTCTAAGAAGAAGATAGCTTTTTCTTAACGTCTGTAGCCAGAAGTTTTGGGGGAGGCTGAGGCAGTTTGGTATTTAACAATGTTAAATAGTTTCCTAGGTTGATTTTTTGCTCGGTCATTTGTGAACGGAAGAAGGATGCTTTTACATTAAAGATATGTTTTTTGTAGTTGGCCCTTGCGTCTCTGAGGAGGGCAAGATTTGAGGGGGAGGGCTGTTGCCTCCATGTGCGTTCAGTCTGTCTGAGAGTTCGCCTCTCATTGTTAAGGTCGGTATTGAACCAGGATTTGGATGGTTTATTTTTTTGTAGTTTTAATTTGGCTGGGGCGATTTGGTCAAGGACCTCAATGATGGATTTGTTTTAATGTTCTGTGAGGTCACTGGTACTTTGGGAGAGAGGAGTATGCCGTATATTTGCTTTTATTTTAGCCTCCAGCTCACACGGGGGACTAAGGTGAAGATTTCTGAAAATATTGTGGCAACAAAATTGAGGCGAGGCATTAGAAGATCAAGGAGAGGTTCATGTTTGAGCAAATGAAAGCTGCGCAGAGGGGAGGTCAGAGTTGTGGAGGGAATATGGCCCTTAAGTTAAGAACCTACCCACAAGGAGCACAAGTGCCCCAAGGGGGAGGAGTGCAAGGACAAGAAAGGGGCAATGGTGGTCCGATAGACCTGAAGACAGTAATAGACATCGCAACTTTTATGAAATCCAGCCCATGTCCCTATTGCAACAGGGTGGGGCATTGGAAGCGTAAATGTCATTTGAATCCTGCAAATCAGGATCAGAGTGTGGGATCTAACCAACCCCAGGGTAGCTTTGTACCATACCTGACTCTGCCAAGATCTTAGAATATGGGAGAAACACAGGGTCCGGTAAGTCAGGTACCCCACCCTCCTGTGACACCTCAATCTTTACAGAATGTCCTGTATGGGAATGCCTCGGTGCAACAGTACCCCATTCTTGGGGCCTTCGATGGGCCAGAGGCAAACCCGACCTTATGACGGTGCCTGAGGGGGGAGGAAGACTGTACACTTGGCACAATCTGAGCGGTAGACCACAGTGGACCCTATGTCGATGCAGATTAGCTTTCTGGTTGATACTAGTGCTACCAGTTCTACTGTGTGAATAACACAGGTTCCCAACCTACCCCTTTTGGGTAAAACAATCCAAGTCGTAGGTGTACCTAATAAGAGGATGTCAATCCCTTTGACTGAGGAGGTCCCTGTAAGGAAAAGGACCTACGAGGACAGTCACCAGTTTGTTGGGATGAGACTTGCTGTGTAAACTCAATTGTACCATAGAAGATTCGCCATTAGATCTCAAGGAGAAAGTGTCAAAAGAAGTTTGGAATTCCTCAGAAAAGGCTAACAAACTCATTAAATGGGTCGAGCCTGTTCACAGATTAGGCCTGGTGCAGAAAATCCCAGAACACCACCCTACAACCTGACTCGAGACAATTGCTGGGATCACGCTTGTGATTGAGTCCATGATTGCGCTGGGGACTTTTAAGGAGATTCTGGATAGCCTATGCAACTCTCCCATTTTGCATTGACAGAAGCCCAACAGCAAGTACCGCATTGTACAGGGCCTTAAAAAAATCAACGCTCTTGTAGTCCCTTGTTGTCCCATGGTACTGAATCTATCTGTGATACTGTTTCAGATTCCATGTGGAGCCAAATGGTTCACCATCCTCAACCTCTGTCAGGCGTTCTTCTCGGTCTCACTGCATGAATCTAACCAATTTTTGTTTGCCTTTAAGCTGGAAGACTACGTCGTAACATTGTGTTGTGTCCCACAAGAGCATACAGAAAGTCCTTCTGTCAGTCAGTCAGTCAGTTGGTCTTTATTCGATTCACATCATAAAAGACGTTCTACACAAATAAAAACAATTCATATATAATACAATTCAAGTTAGAATACAAGAAAAACTTCTGGACCTTTAAAATATTGCATAAAAGCAAATAGATTAAAAATAATCACAGCTTAATAAAATACAAAAGATACAATATGGGACACGTCTGTTAACCTAATAATCCATAGCAGGGTACTAATAATAATAGCTAGCAAGACACAAATCACATCTTAAGATTCCTTGCCCTGAGTATCCATGCCCAGCTAATAAACTTGGCAACACCTATTACTATGGGTTTTGAGGTGTCGGTTTTCAAGATTCTACTGGCAACCTGTGCAGAACAGGTACTCATTAATCTGCAAACAGGTCGAAGCCAAATGTGACGAGGGAGATGATAAATTGGGCAACCAAAAAGACAACGGTCCAAGGATTCGATCTTGTCTACGCAAAAGGGGCACTTGTCACTACCAAGAGGACTCCAGCTTTTGGTGAGTCCTCGCAGTGGTAGGGCGCCCACTCTAAACTGGTGATACAATTTGCGGTCAAAATACTTCAAAATAGTATCCCAGTAGTTTTCATAAGCAGAGTCGTCCTTGAGAACTAGGAATGTGGCAGTCATTGTGGAGCCTATGAGGGAAGCACATCTCCTATTCTTAATAAAGCACCAATAGGCCTCCTTAAGGACTTTTTTCGACGGGAAAACCACAGAATCCGGACTAGCCCATAGGTCACGCAACCCAAGGTCAATCAACAGGGTTTTAATACTGGACAACCAGGGAATCCTATGCGAACCCTCCATCCCTTTAACCTCTAAAAGGGCTTTTGCATAGATCGATAGTTCAGGAGTAGTCCACAGGCGGCGCCAAAACGCCAGAGGTCTATACCCTGCCCAGTCCTCTATAGGCTGGATTCCCAGATCGTACAATAAGGGGATGCGCGGAGTAGATTGGGATTCTGGGCAGACTTCAGCTTAGACAAGTTGCTGAAACCCCAAATTTCAGCACCATATAAAATGGCAGGTAGAATCTTGGAACCATAGATCTTCATTAGGGGGGCTAATGGTTTAGTTAAGGAGTGTTTATGCTCTTTCAATAAAGCACCACCCAGTTGAGCATGTTTAAGAGCGAGAAGATCCAGCTGATGAGACCAGCTGCATGTCTCGCTAAAAGTGACCCCTAAATAGGTAAAGAAAGAAAGTCCTTCTATATTCAACCAAATCTTAAAGAAAAATTTTAAATCTCTAGTCATGCCCTGCAACTGAGTCCTGATACAGTATATCGATGAGTTATTAGTTGCATTGAATACTCAGACTGAGTGCCACACTGATGCCATTGGGAAACAACCTTTACAATGCAGTCATTACATCGCACTACATTTACAACGCAGTCATTACATCGCAACAACCTTTACAATGCATGTCACTACAATGCAGCCATTACATTGCATGTCACTACAACGCATGACACTACAACGCATGTCACTACAACGCAGGCCTTACATCACATGTCATTACAACGCATACCATTACAACGCATAGTACCCCTACACTATCCAACACTTACCCTTCTGTTGTACCCTCTGGAGTTAGAATAGTAATTTTTACCCCTACACTATCCAACCCTTACCCTACTGTTGCACCCCCTGGAGTTAGAATAGTAATTTTTACCCCTACACTATCCAACACTTACCTTAAATGCAATGTAATGGTATGCGTTGTAATGGTATGCGTTGTAAAGGTATAATGCGATGTAATGGAAAGCGTTGTAAATGTAGTTTAAAAAAATTTGTTGTAGTGGTATGCGATGAAAATGTATGCGTTGTAAAGGATGTTGCAATGTAAAAACTGCGTTGTTAAGGCATGCATTGTAAATGTATGCGTTGTAACATCATACATTCATACCATTGCTTTTTTGAACTATTTTGCAGAGAATGGACATAAAGTATCCCCAAACAAGCTACAGTGCTGCCTGAAGGAAGTTCTAAATTTATGGCACAAGATTGCAAAAGGTATCAGAAAAGTGTCACAATAAAAGGGTATCAGCGATCATGCAAATGAATATGCTGCACATGCAGAAAGAGGTTAGAATTTTCTGGGAATGGTGGGTTACTGTCGTCAGTGGATACCTGGCTTCTCCCTAATGGCCAGGCCTTTACAGAGGTTGACACACAAGGATGTGCCCAATCTAGTGCCTTGGGACAATGACTGTTTGAGGGCGTTCCTGGAGCTGAAAGAAATCCATTGCCATGCTCCAAGGCTAGGAATGCCAGAATACAAAAAAGCATTTTCACTCTTTTGCTATGAACTAGAAAGGCTTTGGTTTTATACCAATAGGACCTATGGTAACCAATGGTTGCGGCGAACAACACCAACGGCCCACTTGGCTAAGCATAACAGGGTAAGCCAATTCCCTCAGCACCATATTCACTGCGCCTCACGCATTCTGTAAAGGTGATAATTCCCACTTACTATGTCATCAATAGGACCTATCCTACCTGAATACCACCTGAAGCACCCTGATTTACTTAGGAAGATTGCTGCATTTCGGACACTATTATTTGCTAATCGGTAAGCTACTTGTCCTCTCTACCAAGCCCACATACGGTACTCCTCCCTGCTCCAGATAAAACTTGGTTATCCATTTAGTCCCCAGAATTCCTGTCCTGAAGAGACTGCATATCACAAGAGGGTCGAAACGTCATCGACTACTAGAAAGAGAGAGCCTAAGAAAACAATAAAATTCTTGCAAAAATTGATTGTATTACATTTCCCAAGAGCTCCTCTTTTAAATACCAATAACCACTGCTGCTTTTCCTCTTTTATTAGCAATACATATATCACACTTTTTGGGTTATGGTCACACCACTGGGGGTCACAAAAAGAGTGTGAAATGTGAAAATTTATACAGTGTAAATACACAACTGTATATTCTGTTTATGCTTTTTCTGTACTTTTGAATATCGTAATGCAAAATAAATCACACTCACTTTGGCTGAAGTGAGTACAGTTGCAATACTTGTTCTATGGGCTTCTATAAAAATTGCTAGAATATTAATAGACCTAATTGAATTAAGGTTCCATCCTATATATTTTTCTGTCTCTGCTTCATTCAAGCAAGGTATAATATTTCTTGCAGAAATTGTAATAATTGAATTAATAAGTTCCGTGTGAACATTGTTTTTGCACTTTAGATCCAGTAGCATCTGCGTTGCCAAGATGTCTCAAATCCGTTGTTGCAACTGGTGTCAGTTTGGAGAGGTATGAAAGCATTGTGATGGATCATCCTCTCACAGTGTACTTTCCTCACACAGTAGAGATGCTACTCACGAGAACACACGCGCAGCATCTCACAAACAGTAGGCTTACTCACTATGAACAAGTTATACTGGCTGCTGAGAACGTCACCCTAAAGAGCTGTTCTACACTGAACCCTGCTACTTTGTTGTTCCTGCCAGACAGTGATGGGGGTGAGCCCAACGGAGAACACGACTGTCTTGATGTCGCGGAGTTATGCACCAAGCCTCGTCCTGATATTGTTGATGAATCACTATTGGAAGCTGACTATTTATGGATGGTTCATGCTTAAGGGACCATAGAGGAAATCGGAGGGCTGCCTATGCTGTCTGTACCGTGACAGGGGTGGTGGACGCTTACTGTTTACAAAGAGTATTCTCCGAACTATGGCTGAACTAATTGCCTTGACGTGAGCATGCTGTGATTCTGACCAATTGAGGGTGATCATCTTTACCGACAGCCAGTATAACTTCGGCATGGTGCAAGACTGTGGACAGTTGTGGTCTCAAAGAGGTTTATGAGCTCATCGGAATCACCCATCAGGAATGAGGAGGTAGTGAGAAGATTGTTAGAGGTTCCTCAATTGCCTTGAGAGGTTGCTGTGGTCAAATGTCTGGCTCACTATACGGGGAATTACTTAGTTGCCATCGGAAACAGATAATCCAATGAGGTTGCACGATACTGTGCCCTGAACACCTGTACCTTCAATGGAGAATACGTAAATGAGCAAGTTGATGAGAGTAATCTCAATCTATTGTTGACAGTTACTAATACTTGGGGTGAGGTAAAATAGTTGCAAGAGGGTTTTGAGGAAGCTGGATGGATCAGGGTCGGATGTGTGAAAAGAGAGGATGACATGTGGGTCTCTGGTGATGGGAGACCGGTGTTGCCTAACAGCTTATTAAATTCATGGTGAGATATATACATGGGCCAACAAAAGTGAGTAGGAATGCAATGATGAGAGTGTTCAGGGGCAGCAATTACCCTGAGTCAGATTGGAAAGTCAGGGAGACCTTTTAACAGAATGCAGTTGGACTTTGTAGAGATGTTATGTTGTGTTATAGGATTTATAGAGTGCATGGCTGTCCTTGCAAGGGGACGTCCCAGTGCTAAAAGCTGGAGGGGAGGATGCGAGAGGAGCTACTAGATCAATGGAAAAGCCAGGTGGTGTTTCTGATAGAAAGTGGCAGAGTTTCACAGAATGGGTGCAATCACCTTAAATGAACGTCCACCTGTTCTGGACCTACAGAATCGTGCCACACGTGTCAGATGTAGGTCAGTTGGAGTGCAGGGATGGCAGAGATTGCTAAAAATTTAAGGGCCTACACCTGCAAGAATTTTGTGTGTAATGCAGAGTGATTTTAACGGGATTCTTTGCTCTACGGGCAGTCAATGAAGGTGACGCAGCAGACTGGAGACAGAGCTATATCTAAGAAGAGCAAACAATGTTCAGGCTGCCGAGTTCATGGTGCGCTGTAGCCCGTTGATAACTGACTTATTGGATCCAAGTCGCAGACTATTGCAGTAATCCAACCTGGCCAAAACCGTAGTTTGGATAACTAACTGTCAGGTGTGGGGGTCAAACAAATCCAGTATGGGTTTCTGTCACGGACTGGCATACATCTTGGTAATGGTGGTGTGCATATTCTCTCGTTGGATGGAGACTTACGCTTCTAGGACATGTGATCATTTGACAATGGCAAAGTTGTTGTTAAGGGAGCTCATTCCGAGATACGGATTTCTGACTACTTTGGTATCAGACAGAGGATCTAATTTTAATAATGAGACATTGAAATTACTGTGTGTATTACTAGTTGAGGTTACTTTGCCGTTATCATTCAGAGGCTTCTGGCATTTCGGAGCAAATTAATGGTACCTTGAAATCCAGAATGTCCCGGGTGTTTGCTTCGCCCTCTGTAAAATGGCCTGATGCCTTACTGCTTGTAATGATAAGCCTCCGTAACATTCTGGACAGAAAGACTGGCCTTTCCCCACATGAGATTCTCATGGTGCGTGTTAGGAGACTACCTGCTGTGCCCGCCAAAATACTTGCAAATATCTTGGGCGATTTTGTACTCGACTATTGCAAAGGACTAGCTGATGTAGTTCGTTCTTTCTCACCGGGTCAATGCCGCAGTTACACGCCTCACCAGGAGCAGTGTCACAACCTTGCCCCCGGGGACTGAGTACTCGTTAAAAAGCATGCTGGGAAGAGCTGTCTTAAACCTCGCTGGCAGGGTCCGTGTCAGGTGATTCTGGGAATGACAACTGCTGTGAAGTGTAGTGGGCTTATGAACTGGGTGCATGCCTCTCGATTAAACAAATCCTCGTCCAGAAGAAAAGCCAGCAGTCATCGAGAGGCCATGGGAAAGGGTCAGGACTCGAATGGGCACTAGAGCAACCTGGGGTGGGACAAGGAAGACGAACCATGGCAAGTGGCTCGAGAACAGCTGATACCGAAGCGGGGTGTAAGTCAGGTCTTACCTCCGAATAGGGAACTAATGCTGTGGGTCAACAGTTGGTGAAAGAAAGCTGGCAAAAAATGCTACCAAGGAGAAGTCTGCGATTTTCCCCTGATGCAGAGCTCGCATCTGTTGGAAAGACGTCCAAATCTGAACAACGTGAAAGCCAAGTAGAGGAATCTGGTTCGCGAAGGTCCAAGAGACTGAGGGTGCCTTGTCGGAGGTACTCTACTCCTGAGTGGACCTACCTAGCTACCAATGCCGAGGAGAATAAACTCTGGAACATCAGTTGCTGATCATTGAGGTTTTACTGAGGATTCGGGAGACTGAGTTGCACATTCTTCTCTCATTTGCTGTTTTTTATCCGCCAAGGTTGATTTGCTTGTGAAACCCAATATTGAATCATACTGTTTTTCCACACCTGAATCCAGAACAATACCCAGAGGATATTGCTGAACTAAGAGCCGATTTGCTGCAGTTGCTCAAACACGATTTAGGGTCTGAAATTATAAGAGATGTTAAATGAGCTTTGTGAATTTTGCCTATGAGCCTGAAGAAATACCTAGCCCAAGTGGAAGAAAAATAAATGTAGGATAACCAGTCCTTTTGAAGAACATGGGGTAGGGTTAGTGAATTCCCACGAAGAACTGTATATACATGTGTATGAACTGAACTTTATATAAGAGACTGTTTGTGTTTGCACAGGTGGAGAACCATAGACAAGATTCGGTTGCTGCTATTTCTTCACTAAACTTGGTCTAAGCCTTAATTATTATGGAAACTAATCATTCTAGGCGTAAACATAGATGCTTTTGTGGACTTCCATAACGCTTATAGTTATTGGATTAATAGTGTTAGTTGTAGTATTGTGTCTTGGGCCTGCAGGTGGTGTAAGTGAGTCACATGTATTTAAAACGACAACTTCGCCGAAGTGTAAGGTAGTTGTAGTAATGTTGGAAGGGCAAAACATGCACACTGATCTTTCTAGGAGAGATTTTTCTTCAAACGCCTATGCTAGGTTACTTTAGTCTCAAGACACACCATCAGGGAGGATCTCACTGTGGACTCCTGCCCAATCTGACCTCTCAGCTATACCCCGCTTCCGAAGCTCGCCCCCTCACGACCACCCTTCCATAGTGCAAAATGGACTCCAGACTACAAAAATGTGGCACTGATAGCTACACAATTATACTATCCGACCAACCTCTCTAAAAATGCTACAAAATCTTAAAACACAGACTCCTCAAAGCTAACCCTGAAACCCTTATCTCTATCCCCTACCTCTGTCCAAAAAACGTTACTATCACTAGCGACCTGGGGGCAGATTTACAAGCCCCTTGCGCCTCATTTACGCCGCCGTTGCGTCACTTTTGTGACGCAGCGGCAGCTCAAATCCTGCTCCATGGTGCGGGGTACTTACAACGTGACGCATCTGGGAGATGCGTCACATTGTAAAGCCCTGCGCCACATGTAGGCGTTCCTGCGCGGGGAGGAATTCTGGCGCAGGAACGCTTCCTAAAAGTGGCTGAGTGAAATCTTCAAGATTTCCCTCAGTCACTTTTAGGCCCATGCTGCGTCAAAACCCTGCGCTTGCCTGAAGCAGGCGTAAGGATTGACACAGCATTAACAAGATAGGGCCCCCCAGACCATTGCTGGAGCTGCGTCGCAACTCCAGCAATGTGCCACTTTTACGGCGCCAATGTGTCACTCATCTGTGCCGTTTTTGCCCCATGGTGCGAGGCATTGTAAATGTGGCGCATCCACGGTGGCGGAGCTGTGGCGCACAATAACTGGCGCATCCCTGCTGATATGCAGGGATGCGCCAGTTATTGTAAATATGCCCCAAGATCTTCTACACTAAAAGAAGAGCTCAGTGGAGATCGAAGTTCCACTCCTCAATCAGAATCTCCTCAACTAAAAAGTTCCCTCATGGGCTTCGACTCTTAGCTACGACTTCTCCCACATTTAGAGCAAATGCTACTACATCCATCTACAACAATGGAACAATACTAATTCAGGCCACCAATCACAACCTAGACATCTTTGATGACAGATTTGCCCTTCTTAAAAGATCGTTGGTCACTAATGTCTCCCCTATTCAACCTAGAAGCAGGCGTCCCCTTACCCTGTCTCAAGACAATCCTGATCCCTTTCCAATGGGTCTCAACGAGAGTATTGCCCATCATACCTCTACCAACACACACAGGACCTTAGCTCCCCCTACCCTAGGTGCCTTCAAATTCACCCAACTTGCACCGACCTAACCAGACACCTGCCACTAACTCGGGAGCAAGGCTTATTCCCTGCTCCGACCTCCTCTGCGACACCTCCCCTCTCCCACCAGCTCCCTCCTACTTAATTCCCTCAATCGACAGCCGGCTCGCCCACGTCTAACCTCCCTTCCCCTTCACTTAACACCCCCTCCCCTAACCTCCCTCCCATTGCCCACTCTCCTGGCACTCCCTTACATCACAGTGGGAATTCTCCTAACCCCCTTCCCCCAACCTCCCTCCCATTGCCCAAGCTCCTTGCACTCCCGCTCATCACTAGCTGATTTCATCCCTCCCTTGGCCCGGGTCCCCCCCACCCTCCAACTGTCCAACCCTCCTCCTCCCCTCCATGTGATACATAAGCAACATTCAGAGCCTGCTGCCAAACTCAAGGAAATAAACCAGGAACTTCTATCTCTCAAAATTGTCATTCAAAAACTCATTGAGTCAACTGAAGAGCTGGCACTTAATCTCTCCTCCAACAAGACCTCACAGGAGACCCCGCATATGACACAGTTGAAACTCCCAGTCCAGAACTGGAATACCACTCCCTACGCTAACGCCCCATCAAGACCCTCCAGGTCCAATAATCCATTTTCAGAACCAGACATTATCTCCCTCCCCCATTCGTACACCATCTCAGTCCCTTCTAGATCAGCACAAACAGACCCACTATCTGCCCCTAGCTCAAACTGTCCTAAGCAAGGCTACACAGAACCCATCTAAAGCATCACACCCAACCCTCACAGAGCATTCAGACTCAACACCAATGCCCTAAACATTAATAATCTCATTCAGATCCCCTCCACACAGTCACCGCTCACTGACAGCCTGCACAAATCACACCTGAACTGCATGTTACTTAACTGCAGATCAGCGGTGAAACATGCCACAGACCTTTCAGATCTCATCCTTGCCTAAGAAATGGACCTCCTTATCCCTATAGAAACTTGGCTCAACGACTCCTATGATCCTATCCTTGACATACTAGTCCCTCCCAGCAACAATATTATCAGACTAGACCACGTTAAGAAAACGGGAGGTGGCATAGCCTGCATCTTCTTCAACTCTCTCACAGCAAAACAATCCTCCTCAGCTAATCTCTCTTCCAGTAAATACTTAGGCATAGACATCACTAGTGCACACAGACCCTTATGCAGCCTTCACATCTTCTACCACCGCCCAGGTGATAACCTCCCTCTAATTGAACAAACTATGGCAACCATCTCCTCCAACCTGGGCCGACACTGCCCCCAGATCTTCCTTGGTGACTTCAATCACCACTGGAATGACCCCCATGATCAGGCGGTTAACACTCTCAAGAACCTCCTAACAGACCTCTCTCTGTCTCAATTCTGCGACAGCCCCACACACAACTTAGGCTGGACACTTGATCTAATCATTACCAACCCCAACACCATTCATCTTGAATCTATTCTTCCCTGTGACTGGTTGGACCATCACTATAACAATGCCATGCTCTCGGACCTGAATGCTACGGCCCCCCTACAAATAAAAAGAATACCCATCAAGGACTCCAAACCGACAGCCTAAATGTGGACAGACGCAGCCTTAGACTAGCTGAACCCACTTGGAGATCCACTCTCTCCACGGATCTTCTAAAAACTCTAAGACTCAAAAGAAGTAGATACAACAAACTCATTAGAATCACGAAACTTTTCTTCTTCAAAGCCCAACTTGACAAAACAAGAATTCGCCCGAAATGACTATTTGAGCTGATTAAAACACAATCCAACAAAGCACCCACCCAATCTCGGCACATCGCGCGTCCGCTGCCAAACTGTGAAGCGGTTGCTGACTTCATCCTTGAAAAGTCGAACAAGATCGAATCAGATCTAAGGTCTGCTGCACTCTTACTCTCATCTCCCCTGCCTCCTTCCTCTCCACGCCCCCTCCTAACCCGCTTGGTTTCTCTCCCAAAAACAATGCCTCTTGGAGTCAATTCACACCCCTCAATGACATTACCATCCTCAACACTCTTCCGACCATTAAACCCTCAAATCACTTTAATGACCCCCTCCCCCCCAACTTCCATAAAGAAATGATAGGCTCATTAGCACCGCTCTGGTCCATGATCATCAATGTCTCTCTTCATCAAGGTGAAATCCCGGACTGCCTGAGGGTGGGCCTAGTGCTCCCCATTCCTAAAAAACCCTCGGCTGACCCTGAAGACCTGAATAATTACAGACCAATCACAAACATTCCTACCCTGGCAAAACTACTGGAGAAATGTGTTCATGAACAACTGCGCAGACACATTGAGCAATTCCAGCTCCTTGACCAATTCCAATCGGGCTTCCGCACTGACCACAGTACTGAAACAGCCATCACTCATATAGTGGATGATACTCTCCCTTTACTGAACCTGAATGAAGCCTGACTATTAATTCTTCTCGATCTCTCATCTGCATTCGACACTGTCAAGCAAGACAATCTTCTCCGCCTCCTGGAATACAGGATGGGGCTCTCAGGCACGGTCCTTAAATGGTTTGCCTCTTTCCTCAACAACAGAACACAAAGAGTCAAATCCAATCAGACTCTATCCAACCCCAGTCCCTGCACGCTGGGTGTTCCACAAGGGTCCTCACTCTCCCCCACGCTCTTTAACCTTTTCCTGGAACCACTGACAGTAATTCTTAAAGCCTCCAACATCCAATATCACATGTAGGCTGATGACACCCAACTGCACATGAAAATGTCCTCCCCCGAAGACATCAATGCTCTCAACGGAAGCCTGCTGAAAACCCTAAACTGGCTTACCTCCAACCATCTCAAACTAAATGCCCCCAAGACGGAATTCCTCCTCATTGCACCGGCTAGGCAAACTCCCACTGTTGTGAAATATCTCTCTAATCTCACCGCGCTCAACTGCACACCACACCTCATTGACTCCACAAAATCACTTGGAATTCTGCTTGATAAGGACCTAAACATGCAAGAGCACATCAGAGCATCTAGCAAAGGAGCGAACTTCCAGCTGTGCATCCTAAGAAAACTCAAACCTTACCTTCCCCAAGAGGATTTCAAATCAGCAGTGCAAGCACTGGTCATCTCCAGACTAGAATACGGCAGTGCTACTTTATGCGGACTGCCGAAACTCAGCTTAGCCCACATCAGAGCATCTCTCAATGCGGCTACGAGACTCGTCACGGGTTCCAAGAAGACCAACCACATCTCGCCGGACCTGAAATCATTCAACTGACTTATTTTTGAGGCAAAGGATCCAATTAAAGATTGCTTGTATGACCCATAGAGCTCTTCACTTTAATACCCCACTCTACCTGACAATTTCTGGGGGCTCCCGGTCCACATGGAGCACCGGCACCTTGCTGCTCAAGCCAAAGAAATTCAATAAGCCTAAAACCTACAATCGTGCATTCTCTGGCATTACCCCGAGAATCTGGAACTCCCTTCCAGTGGAAAAAAGACTGATTCCGTCCACATTCGCCTTCAAAAGGGAAGTGAAAGCTCTACTTATGAACAATGTGCTGATCTAGAAGCTTTGCTCCTCTTACCTCGAGACTTTCTAGTTATCTTAACTATTACATGTCATTTGTTGCGACCCACTGTCGCCTGCCATAATGTCATTTTTGCTCTAATTTTGCTCTAATTTTCTTTCTACCCTAGCCTTCTCCCTATGTCCACCATTATGTCATTTTTCCTCTTGTTGCACATTGTCCTACTTGTACCTTGATTTGTCTCCTTGAGCTGTGTTCCTATGTCTTCTTCAACCGTATGTAAAGCCCTCTGATACCCTCTGGGTCATGTTCGCGCTATATAAAACGTATAAAATAAATGTAGATATGATGGATGCCAGGGATTGTTATGTCTGCATGTAGTTATCCACTTCAGCAGCTGAGGGCATCACTTACCACCACCTACCCTTGACAAGTGGTATTAGTTGTGGTTTGCTTCTTAGGAGATTTTACATCAAGGATCATTTTAAGTATTATTTTTCGAATTATGATTTAGTCCTCTCAGAAGTGCCATTGTTTAAGCACCTAAATAGGCACGCTAAGACAGCTGAATTTGCTGGTAGATATTTCATTTCAACCTGGACAATAGATACTGTTTATGCACACCGAATTAATCTAACTTGTGCACTCAGAGGGATTGAAAATACATTTATTGACCAAGTAGAATATAGGTTTAGAACAGGGGTGGCTACTGCTGAAATTGATTTTTACACCCAGGGGTGGACACAGGAGGAAAAGGATTGCAAAACAACATGGGAGACAGGAGCTTTATACCAAGATTGGCATCATAAAGGGAGATTGTGTATTTACCACAAACAGCCTGACCATAGTTCTATATTTATAGGGAAGAGTGTATGTGATCACACCTTTGAAGACCGTGGGTCATGTAAGTTGTATGTAGATGGGAGATACCTGGAGTTTATTACATATGTGGGAAGAATACCTATTTCAAATTACCCATTAGATGGTACGGAACTTGTTATCTAAGAGTGATATTTCAAAAGATTTATCATGTGAATGATTTCGATCATCCAGTTTGTGGAGAGAATTCAAGACATAAGCATGGCTTGAGTGCTGTAGAATTTGTGAGGGCCAATTTTGGAGCAATCATGCCGAGTATTAGAGTGATACTAAATGACATTACGATTAGAAAACGTTCTACTGTAGCTGAGAAATTATTGACAAACACAGTCGGATCATTGCTACTTATCCATGTGGAAATGTATGCTATTAGATTGATGGTTTTGCAGAATCGTCTTGCTTTAGACATGCTGCTCACCAAAGAGGGCGGGGTCTGCTGGATGCTAAAAGTTCAGCAGTGCTGGAAATTGATTGAGTGCTATTGGTAGGTGGTTTGCCAATTTGAGGAGTGGCATAGTTGGGTCTATTCTGAAACTGCTATTCATAGTTGGCATTTGTGTGCTTACCTTGTTCATACTGGTGAAGGGGTTCCCAAAAATATCAAGAAAGAAAAAGAGAGAGTCAGAAACGGGGTGAACTGTAGTTGGAGAGTACAAGAGATGAGTATTATCATGACCTGAAGAGATTGGAAAATTTCAAAAGTAAATGACATGCAACCAGGATGGGTTAGATCGGTCTATTTATGAGTACATCTGATAAAATGTGGAGTTTGTTGATGGTTGATACACCATCAGAGGGGGCATTGGGGAAGCGTAGTTTTAAACTTAGTTTTGTTTCAGTTTCTCTTTTAATAGTGTCCGTAGGGGTGCTTTATAATCATGAGTAGCCCGCACTCACGTATATTCTCTGTGACTAATTTAGGACACTTTTCTTGCAGACTCTTTGAGGTACAGAACTCTCTTGGTGATTGTTGCTTTAAGCTACATGACCACAGTTAGAGTTTCTCTTAGGAGGACTCTGAAGGCTGACACCTTTTTATGGTTCCTTTGAACCTCACATATTATAGATATTGTACCGATGCCGAGCCTCATTAATATTAAAAAAAATATTTATTTAGACGGACTCAGAGAAGTCCGCTTGCTATCCAACCCGTTATCTGAATAATCTCTAGTAACTGACAAATTAGAACATTCTTACTTTCTACGTAGCCATGGCTACACAGCTGCAGTTCTATATATGACTACAGCTTCCCCTTTCTTAACAACAAGGGAAAACATTACTGAGTTAATACGTAGCAAAACAAATAAAACAAAATGAAATAAAATAAAGAACGAAACATTGTTTAATCAGTCTTTGGGGTCTTCTTTGTATCCTTCCTGTTCTAAGAGAAAGACAACCATTAACATTATCCCCTTCTCTACACACTTCATCTGGACTTATACTTTTTTTTGAAGTGTGCCTTGTTCCTTATTAATATTTTATCCACATTCTGAGCAGTAATAGCTGAACCCTTCACCCTAGTTACTTCCTAAGGAGACGGGTGAAATCTGCTCATAGACTTTCGTGTCTGATTTTGCCTTACCAATACCAGATCTCCTATTTCATAGCTTCCTGTGTGGGTATGCTTCGTTTGTTCCGTATTCTTCTTCATTTTATCTTTCATTATCTTATCTTTTTTTGTAATTTGTAAGTGTTCCTTAGGAGGTTTTAATACCATTTGTGGCAGACTTGTTTGTCTTGACTGGCCAAATATCAATTCTGAAGGAGTTTTTCCAGTCGAACCATGAGGCGTGTTTCTGTAGTCACGCAAATCCTGCCACACAGCTTGATTCACCGAAATGTCCATCAGTTTTGCTCTTTGCACACTTTTCTTTAATGTATTCATTAATCTTTCCGCTATAGCAATTAATTGTGGACAGAGTGGGGTAATTCTTCTGTGTCTCACACCCATGTAATCAAGAAATTTGACAAACTCTTTTCAATTGAAAGGTGGACCATTATCTGTTTTTAAAACTTTGGGTATACCGCAAGCTGAAAAAATGTCATCAAGAACAGGTTGTATCACAGAAACAGAAGTGGATGACACTGATTTCACAACTGGGAACCTTGAATATTCATCAATGAGCACAAACAAATACTGCCCCCAATCTAGGGGTCGATAGAAATCACACGCTACTTCGGACCACACAGCATCTGGCAGCTCAGACATCTGCAGTTCTTCAACAATTTCTTTCTCTTGTGGTACATTGACAGAATTGACAAGACAGTATGATTTCTTCTACTTGACTGTCAAGCCTCAGAAACCACACTTTTCCTCTAAAGACAGTTTTTGTCGCTGATATCCCTCTTTTACTTTCATGTGCAAGATTATTGACACGCCACTGAAAATTGCTTGGAATTACTACACTGTTCCCTCTTATAATAATACCAGAAGTGGCTATTGTTAATTTTGCTTGAATATTTTTGAATGCAAGCACATCTCTTTTGCATATTCCTGGTTGAAATTTCGTTAAAGCATTGACATGCTTTAAGCTTATTACTCTTTTAATTTCTGCTAAAGTATTATCCTTATTAGATTCATGAATCAGTTCTTGTTCAGAGATTACTTCAGGAACTGTCGACTTAAATATGAAATTTATATGATCTTCTGCATAATCTATTTAATTTTTATCTGCATCTTTTGGGTGTCTGGACAAATAGTCAGCTGGATTGTATTCTTTTCCAGCTTTATGAATTATTTTGAAATCATAGTCCATGAACCTCATACCTCATCTTACAATCCGAAGGGGTCTCTTCGCTTTCGGATTTCCAAAAATAGTCGGTAGTGCTTGGTGATCTATTACTATCAGAAATGATTTTCCACATAAAAAGTCGTGATAATGCTCACATTCCCTGACAAACGCCAGACTTTCCTTTTCCGGCTGAGAGTATTTCTTTTCTATATCCGTTAAGCTTCAGCTGGTATGTGAGACTACGAACCTTGGAGTGACTTTTCCAAATTTATGCTGCAGTAAGATAGCACCTAGGTTCACCGGACTTGCATCCACCTCAATTTCTGTGCATAAATTTGGGACAAAGTATTTAAGATGTGCTTCTGTTGCTATGTCATTCCTTATCTTTTTGAATGCATTTTTACATTACTTACTCCAGAAGAGGGTCTTCTCCTTCTTCGCTAGCTCTCTAGGGGTGAACTGGCAGATTAGTATAATCTTTGATATAACAAGAACAATAGCTAGCCATTCCCAAGAAAGAGCGTTATTCTGTCATATCTTTTGGATAAGACATTGTTATTAGTGACGATACCTTTTTTGGATCTGGTCTCATTACTTTGCTTGAAAATGTATGCCCATAAAATGTTAGATCTGGTTTAGAAATTTCAAACTTTTCAGGGTTTAATGTAAATCCAGCTTTCATAAATTCTTCACAAACTGCTCTTAACGCTTAATCATGTTCATCTTCTGTTTATCAAAAACAAGAATGTCATCACTATAATTCAATGAATTCTTTATCGGTCTAAAGACATTTTTTATGATCTCTTGAAAAGTCTCTCCAGCCAAACATATTCCGAAATTAGGCCTTTAGTAGCGGAATAGCCCCATATGCATTGAAAAAGTTCTAATATATCTTGATTTTTCATTGATTTCCAATTGATGATACCCCATACAGAGGTCTAACTTCGAGAAAACAGTCACCCCATTTAAAATACTAATCATATCCTTCAAATGAGGCCCAGGATGCCTCTCTCTCTGAATTGCAGTATTCGGTATCCTCATGTCAACACAGATTCTAATCCGGCTTGTGTCCATTTTCAGCACCACTACAATCGGAGACACCCAAGGTGTTGGACATGTGGCAGGCTCAATTATGTGTTGCTTAAGCAAATTATTAATTTCCTCTTCAAATTTGCCCTGTGTGTGAATTGGAACTCTCCTATGCATCTGTGCAACTGGTTTCACTTTATCATTTATGTGCAATGAAATGGTTTTTCTCTTTAATTTTCCAAGATCTTTTATTAAAAGAGGAAACTCTTTTAGTATATGTTGTTCCATTGGCACATGAAATGTCATGGCCAGCAGCCCCATTAATTGAACTGTGACATTACTTAGCAAACAAGGCCCAGCAGTTTTTCCTTTCAGGTCATGTATTTCTTCCTTAAGAGACACCTTTCCATAGGATAAACTTTCTTCAAACTTCACCAAGCAAGTTACAGGGTGTTTTGCTCCCCATTGAAAAACCTTGACACTTGACGAGACAAGGAGAGGTTTATCTACCATTTTGTCATATTCAGTCATACAGATGATATTACATGTTGCACCACTGTCTAACACAAAAGGGACTTTTTGAGATACTACTAATATGTCATCAGAAACTGTTTTTCAATATCTTCTTTTTTTACTAATTAATCTTTTCATCTTCACTTCCTTCTAACATTAAAAATAATCGCATGTTCAAATTCATCAGTGGAAGAATCATCAACACTTTCCATATGTCTGATATATTTTGCATTTTCTTTCACCTGACGTTTCCACATCTTTCCATTATCCCATCTTTTGAATCTGCATACAGTGGAGAAATGATTCATTCTTCCACCTTCCTTGCACTGTTGTCTCATCGCCGGACATACATTCGAATGTGGAAATAGTTGTCCACATCTATAACATGTTCTTTTCTCCTTTTTAAAGGTGGCTGACTTGTCCGCTTTTCTATTAGTTTTTCATCCTTTTTGTTATTTTTTTCTTCATTTTTGCTGTCTTTGCAGTATCTCTTAGTCATTTGGCAGACTTGCTCTAACGTTTTGACTCTACCTTGCTCCATGTTATTTGCATGTTTTTTTGCTTGAGCATCAGTACGTACTATGTGTAGAATCATTTACAAGTTGTATGTTTTCTCTAGAAGTTTTTTTCTAAACTCTATTGAATTACATCCTTGAATGACCCTTAACCTGACAACATCCTCATTGTTGAACTTGCCAAATTCACAAAACACGAGTATTTTTAACTTGGTCACAAATTTATCAATGGTCTCATTGTCTTGCTGACATGTCATGTTAAAAGTGTACCTTTTAAAATCTTCTTGAAAATGTTCATCCATTTGTTTGTGCTGACACACTTGTTGAATTTTTACCCTCTTTATTAATATGGCATCCATTTTGTATTGTTTATCTGTTTAGCATTCTATTTCCCTTTTTTTAGGTTATATATTGAATTTTCCCTGACCTTAATATGGACTCCTATGTTATTCTACTGCAATGTCCCAAAACTTGCCAGACCCCAAGATGGCCGCCAAGATTTAGAAAATCTTGTGTGATTCTCTTTTGCCTGATTCTAAGATGGCTGCCGTTTGAGACAGTTCAGATACACTTGCGTGAGATTTGTTACGCGATAATCAAATTTCATAAGAGATGAGCTGCTCCTCACGCTGCACAGCGGTAAGCGATTTTCTGTATTCCAATGAAAACAATTCAATTTGAAGTGTGCATTGACTAAACGATCACACTAATTTAATTCCACTAGCATCAAAATCGGATCACGCCTGTTTAGTCAATGTTAGTGAATGCGCAGCCAGCCCTCTCACCAGGATCAGCTGAGGCAGACGTAGGTTTACATCGGCGCTCATCGCCAACATCTAAAGATGCGGAGCCTTGTTATTATTCATAAATTATTTTTTTAGACGGACCCAGACCAGTCCGCTTGCTTTCCAAACTGTAAACACAATAATCTCTAGTAACTGACAAATTCAAACATTCTTACATCCTATGTAGCCATGGCTCTATGGCTGCAGTTCTATACATGACATCACTACAGATATTCCCTTTACGTAGTGTAGGGATAGCTAGGGAACAGAGGGAAGGATACTTTTAAAGAGTTCAATGCAATCTATCCTACATTTTTGTCTTTTAATTACCTATGTGGCAATAACTAAATTGGTAGTTTTCTTTTTGTTATATATGGTGAGTGGGTCCCGGAGATTTGACTTCATCCTATTTTCTCTGTATTTTTATACTATCTTGCTAAGATTTATATATTTGAATCTGTATCAAAATGTGCAATAAACTGAATAACAACAACCTGAGTTCCTGAGACATTTCTGTCTTTGGGCTAATGAATTGAAGCGTTCTTACCTCTCATGCTGCTTAACAAGAACCATTGACCAAAAGTTGAGGAGACAAGTTTGTGTGCTATTAGCTCAAGATCCCATAGCATTACATCATAAGAGGGCATATTTACAAGGGCTTTATCTCCGCTTTTTTGGCTTAACTATCGCCCTATTTACAAGAGGGTGCAAACATGCATAATTGCATGTTAGCACCCTTTTTCCCAACGCCTCCCTTTGCATCTCTAATGAGATGCAAAATGGGCATCACTGGGCGTACCCTGGATGGACTACCTTGCAAATATCGCTGATGTTCACATCGCGATATTTACAAGGCGGTCCACAGGATTTTACAGACGTTAGATTTTGGCGAAAACGGTAGTTTTCGCCAAAACCTAACATCGGCTAAAATCCTGACTTACCATGGGGTGGATTATGCTGATACGACCACAGGGTCGTATCAACAAGGTTATCGCCGTTTTGCAGGGAACATCGCTGGAAAACCAGCGATGTTCCCTGCAAAACGGCGATAACCTCGCTATCTCTGGAATTTGTATCGCCCCGGAGAAACGCGTTGTTAATAACGCACTACCAGGGCGATAAATTCCAGAGATAGCCTGCGATAAGAAATTTATCTCTAAGCACGGCCAGCGATAATTATCGCTGGCCGTTGATAATATGCCCCAAGGTCTGTTATAACCTAATGGGTAGTAGCTTTTCACTAATGCTGAGCCCCACTTGTGAATAAAAGCAACCGTGCCCCTAGGCATCTGAAGAAGCAGCTACCCTGGCCATTTGTGCACTGTTTTATAAAACATCCTAATTTAAAGATGAATATAGATGTGTGGTAACGATAATTCAAAGGTATGTTAACAAATCAATGTTTATTTTATTCTGCCATTTGATCAGTAACTGAACAGTTCTGCTAGGCTCTTCTTCTTCCAGTGACAATATTCATCCCCCAGCTCTGCTGATTAAGCGTGACCTGGGTTTCCTCGAAGACCAGATGACCTTAGTTGTCCAAGAGACCTCTGGCAGGAAAGCAGAAGGAGCTTAATTACTGGTCTGTACTCTTGGAAAGGGGCAGTGGGGATGTCCAGTTACAGGCAAGAACAGATGAGAAGCTTCTGGATCAACATGCGTATCCTAAATAGTGCTCAGGTTTCAGGATTACCTTTGAAGCTGCCGTGTTCTCAGCTAGGCTGGCTCCAGGATCGAAAATGGGCTAAAAACAAGTTCAGTTTTTGAAGGGAAAGGAGTGGGAAGTATCTCATCTGGACAGTCCCACCTGGTTACAGAGAGATAGAGAGAGTGCTCCGGACAGGGAAAGAGGTACTGCTGTTTTAAAGAAAACCTACACTAGTGATTTTGTGGGATGGATCTGAAGTAAATTGAAAGGAAGTTCTGCAGAATATGGCTGGCTTGACACTAGAAGCCAAAAGTGATGGGTTAGAAACACTTATCAGCCACTCAGTTTTTTACCACCAGCAGCATTTTGGAAAACAATTAGAATTGGAGAAGGTCAAATTAGAACACACCTACTGCCTGTCGGAGAGAACTAAGGCTTGATCCTTGCACACAAGAACTGTAAACTTTTTCTCAAGGGAAAAGGTTAGAAGCTAAGAAACTTCAGGAGTGGTTAGGTGTTACATCTCCCTCTTTCCCTACAGATCTGGATGAGGCTACTCTATCATATAGTAATTGGTTAGAATCAGCATGTAATAAGCTGGCTCCCAAAAAACTCCTCCGCCCTAATAGGGCACGACCAACTTCTCCTTGGTACTCCCAAGACCTTAGAGACCAAAAATTGGTCTGCAAACACCTTGAAAGAAACTGGAGGAGGGAATATAGTGACAGGGAAAAGAGTGAATACAAACTTAGCCTAGCTCAATATAAACAATTGCTTAAAAAAATAAAACAAGAGTTCTTTGCTAAACGCAATAATTCTGCAAAGAATTCAACCAAAAAATTGTTTAAAACAGTAACTACCCTGGTTCACCCAGTTTCTCCGACTATCACGGCCAGTCAGGAACTCTGCAACAAAATTGCTCAATTCTCCCTGGACAAAGTTGAATCAATCTTTTTAATGTTTAGCAATGTAATGTCTAAAACTACTCCTGATCAGACGGATGTTTGTAAGTCAGGAAAGTGCTTGAAGGCACAGTTTGATAAATTTGCCACAGGAACTCTAAATCTGCTTATGACAGCTAAATCTGGCTCTCCCTACGATCCTTGCCCAGTTTCTATTATGAAACTAGCATCTGAGCCGGTTGCATTGGCACTGACCTCCATTATAAACACGATGGGCCCGATTCACAGAACAAACTTAAGACAAAATCCTAAACTTAGTACCATTTTGGTATTCACAGAATGCACTTACTACTTCTGGTATTCACAGAATGAACTTACTACTTTTGCGATTCACAAAATAAACTTACTACTTTTGCTATTCACAGAATGGATTTAAGACTACTAACTTTACGTCCGCACTCGGGCCGGAAATTCCGGCCCGGAGGCGGGGCTTCCGGCCCGGAGACGGGGCTTCCGGCCCGGAGGCGGGGCTTCCGTGCCAGAGGCGGAGCTTCCGGCCCAGAGGTGGAGATTTTAAATCTCCGCCACTGGCCGGAATCCCCACCTCCGGCCCGGAAGCTCCGCCTCCGGCCCGGAAGCCCCGCCTCCGGGCCGGAAGCTCCGCCTCCAGGCCGGAAGCTCCGCCTCCGGGCCGGAATTTCCGGCCCGAGTGCGGACGTAAAGTTAGTAGTCTTAAATCCATTCTGTGAATAGCAAAAGTAGTAAGTTTATTCTGTGAATCGCAAAAGTAGTAAGTTCATTCTGTGAATACCAGAAGTAGTAAGTGCATTCTGTGAATACCAAAATGGTACTAAGTTTAGGATTTTGTCTTAAGTTTGTTCTGTGAATCGGGCCCTATGTTTTCAGAAGGGTACTTTCCTAAAGTATGGAAAAGCGCGGCAATACTGCCTCTGCTCAAAAAACTGAGTCTGGATCTTCAGGATCCTAACAACTTTAGACCTATCTCTAGGCTCCCACTCCCTGCGAAAATTGCAGAGAAAAACATGAACGCTCAATGTTCTTGCTTGAAATGCAGGCGCTGAACCCGTCCCAGTATGGCTTCAGAGGAGGGCACAGCACCGAGTCCGCTCTTCTTAAGTCCACAGAAGAGATCAGGACTATACTTGGCGAGGAAGCAAAGCCGAGATTATTATGATTATGTTGGATCTCTCAGCTGCCTTCGATATGGTCCATCACGTCTTGCTGATGGACCGGCTGCAGGAGATTGGAATCCAGGGCACCGCCTGGAAACTACTTGAATCCTTCCTCGCTAATAGAATGCAAACGGTCGCCCTTGGCAAATTTTCTGCCAAACCATTCTCTCTCCCTTGGGGAGTCCCTCAGGGTTCCTCAATGAGCCTGACACTTTTTAATATTTATGTTTCATCGCTGGCTCCTCTGATTGAATCGTTTGTCTTTAGTTTGACTTCCTACGCAGATGACACCCAAATTGTGGTATTGCTGATGCCAGGAATGGCATCACAGCTCCGCGATTGCATGCCAGCTGTGGGAATATGGCTGGCTCAAAATTGCCTTAAACTCAACTCAGAAAAAACTGAAGTTGTGTTGTTTGGCAATGACCCCAGCTTTTGGACCCCTGCTTGGTGGCCGGACACACTGGGCCCTCTACCCACTCCCAATAAGAAGGTAACAAATCTGGGAGTTTGGATAGGCAATAAACTCAGCTTTAAAGATCATGTGAATGCGGTGGCTCCATCTACTTTTTTTTTTTTAAATCTTTATTCGGTGATTAAAAAACACCATAAAAGCACATATATATACATGGATAAAAAGTCATTAAACATTAATCAAGATCCTTATACAAAGTTAGTGCAAATAGAGATACCGACATACAGGATCATAAAAAAGGAAAATCCAAAGTCTTTCATTCCTCTCCCCTAGTCATCTTTAATCGGACCGCAACCTTAATAAAATTCATAATACAGCACAATGTTAGTGGATCAGAGGCTTTTTGCAAAAAGACTAATGCGTCCCTGGCACGTTCCTGTTGGGCTTTTTTAAAAATATTTACAAGAAATCTGCGCCTGGGCATAGAGAAATAGGGACAGAGCAAAATAAAATGAAGGGAATCCTGCGGAGACCTGTTGTTGCAGCCGCAGGGTCCCTTCTGCTCAATTGACGTGGTGAAACCTGCTGGTGAGGCCAACATAAAAGGAAGTAAATTCAGTCTAAAACGGCACATAAGAAATCTATCCTGTGCATTATGCACAAGATACAGATAAGGCTCCATACCCTCCACACTCTTTACCAGATTATGAGCCCTCACAGTCTTTTTAACACCTTCAGCCTCAGCTCTACATTGGGTTTTCCGCTCTAGGAAAATTTCCCCTACTTGTTTCTTGTGCTGGGCTGAAATTGATGTGGGGTTCGTGAAGAGGTTTCCAAAGCCTAAATCTTCAAGGGTGTTTCTTACATATTTAAGCCAGGGGATGCGCATACAATGGGTCCTATCTAAGCAGTCCAATAAAATTTCTCTGCTTAGATGCGCATCTGGATTAACCCATATTTTTAGCCAGGCCACAATTGGCCTAAGTTTTAACAGGTCATCCAAGTATGGTCTCCCTAGCTCCCTATGAGCTATGATTCCAGCGGTACTTGGTGGTGCCCTCAGGATAGATTTCAGATATTTGTTTTCTTCCTGTTGAATTCTAGTGGTGTTCACAAAGCCCCATACTTCTGCCCCATAGATTACTTTGGAGCATGATACGGAGCCATACAAGTTCATCACCTGTTCCGGGCTCCATCTACCTAGCCTCCTGCCATATCCAGCTATAGCCCCATTAGAGGCAATCATTTTGCTACAACGTTCCACCACTAAAGAGTTAAACTGCAAAGCACCATCAAAGGTTACTCCAAGATAAGAGAACGTTTTGACCTCCTCTAAAGTATGGGTGCCTATTGTATAAGTAAATTTAGAGGAAGGTTTTTTGCCGGCCAGGAGTACATATGATTTGCCCAGGTTGACAGATAGATCCAGTGTACTCATGAACCTAACAAACCCGTCTATCAGGATTTGTAAGCTTCGAGGTGTGCGTGCAAGCAGAACCGCGTCATCTGCGTAAAGCAGAACAGGAATATGCCGCGCCCCGACCCTTGGGGAATCTGCCTTTAACCCCAAGAGAAACTGCTCCAGGTTATTAATATAAAGGGAGAACAAAAAAGGGGCAAGAATGCAACCTTGTCTGACTCCACTCTTACAGGGAAAAGAGTCAGACAATCCTCCCTCCCTATTAAATCGAACCTTGGCCGTGGTGTCGCTGTGTAATTCCCTTAATATGGTAATTAAACCACTCTCAATCCCCATGCTTAACATCATATCCCACAGCTTTCCTCTATTGACGTGATCGAATGCTGCTGCCAGATCCATGAATCCCATATAAATGGGTTCATCACTGGCCAGAGTATATTTGGCAGTCAGCATATAAAGGTTCAGGCATTGGTCACTGGTGGACCTCCCTGTCCTAAACCCGTATTGAGTGTCCGAGAAGATGTTATTCTCTTCATATATCCCTAGATGTTGTAAAAAAATAATGCCTTTCCTGCCTAAAGACAGTTTGCAAACAATTATCACTGCCCTTACCATGTCAAGGCTGGATTATTGTAATAGCCTTTTCATCAGCCTTCAGGAAGGGCATATGAATAAACTACAACTCCTTCAAAATGCAGCGGCTATACTACTTACCCGTATACCAAAATATGCCTCTATCTCGGCTGAGATTAAAAGGCTTCACTGGTTACCTGCAAGGAAACGGGTTCACTTTAAAGCCCTGTGCATGGTCTATAAAGCCTTTCAAGGAGCTGGTCCACATCTCAAACAACAATTTCACTGGTATGTACCAAAAAGATCATTACGTTCAGCAGAGGCAAAATTGGTATCGGTGCCCAGGGTACGAAAAGCCAACTGCGGTGGCAGAAGTTTTGTGGCCTGCGCAGCTAAGGCCCGGATTGGTCTCCCGCTGAAGCTCAGATGCATGGCCAATTTACTTGCCTTCAGGAAAGCCTTAAAAACTTGGCTCTTCACTGCTTAGTTTCTGATTATAATCACTCTGTCTCTATGCCTCTATAGGACATCACACAGCGCCAGAACACCTACAAATATCAATAACATTAACATTAACAATCAACTGTCCTCCGTAGCAAGGACTGGAACAGAGATCTGTTAAGTACCCTTCTTAATTGCCTGAGAAAAGGGTAATTACTCCTGGTTGCCGTAGTGCCACCCGGCACATAATAGTATAAGTTAAAGGTGTCAAGTGTCTCCTAAAATGGGCCCCAGTGAAGAGTAGCCCCTGAAAGGAAAGATACCACCATGGCAGTCTTGTAGCTCTTAACTGAAGAGCAATATTAATACTGAAGCAATCTACAAGGCACAAACCTCCTGACATCAGGAAGGGGAAAGAATCAAACAAGATTAAAAAGCATAAAATTCAAGAAGATCCAACTGCTTGAAGTTATAGTCTGGAACAAAGATAACAGCATGTTAAGAATGTGATGAAAAATAAGGGAAAGAATTGATTGTGACACATCTTCCTCTCTTGATTGCCTCCGATATATATGCTTCACAGTGACATCAAAGGAATAGGCTCCACTCTGTCTTGGAGTGGGAGCTTTGAATAACATCCTATAGACAGAGCACTTTTTTGGGAATGGTTGGTACAACCGCTTTTTCCACACCCATTTCCAGCATTTGTATGGTAAAAGAAGATCATGGTGTTTGTTTGGCAAAGGAAAAGAACTTTGACTCCTTCATCCATCACTGAATATCAGCACCCAGCCACGACCATTTATGCCTGGTTTTCTAGGCAGCTTGTGGAACACCCCTCCAGATGGTAGAGAGGTTCAGGAGCCATGGACGGTCAGCCATGCGCTGAGCATGCATTAAAGAAGAAAAGAAGCGTGAACCGTTTCTTCCCTTCTTGAAAGCGTGTGGTCTTCAGTAGGATCTTGGCACTGCTCTTTGCATGGATGTAACACTCATGCGATCCCAGAGCCATAAAAGAAAAGAATGGAATATATACAGAAGAATGTCAGACTAGTGAGAAAGGCGACCTCTGAAGAACAGAAGTATCACAATGGGAATTTTTACAAAAGAATCATCAGAACAGTGCCAACTGAAACTTGTGTTGGAGCACTAGCTAAAGATACTAATTGATCTCAACTCCTACTGCTGTATGTGCCATGGTATCCATGAAGCTACCACTTACAGTTTGGGAAGTTAAGGACTGGCCAAGTTGTAGACATTCAGCAACCAGCATGAAAGACATTTGACCCCGTTACTGCCCATCTGCAGTAGTGACGCAAGTGTTTGATGGTAGGTGCTTTTCATATTTGTTGCAAGAGTTGCTAACTGTGGAATGCACACACACCAACATTGACTTTTCCATCCCCTTTCTTCTAGTGGGCCTTTTTTAGACATTTGCATCATAAATCCATGTTTCCTTATTCCCTTGTTTAAAGTGTGGGGTTTATGTTGGTGTTGTGCTACTTACATGCTTACCACACATTTCTGTGATGAAAAGCCTTCAGAGTTATGCTATTGGTAGCAGAGATAATCCCAGGTCTTTACTTTCATCATTATATCAGGTTTATTTCGGTTAAAAAACTTCACTGCAAAAAAATGATTCGATAATTTAGTGAATGTGGTTATTAAAATACATTTATAAATATTTTTACAAAACATGATGCTTCATGAGCACTCACATATGTATGTAAACATCTTATAATATCGAGATACATTAACAACTATGCAGTAAAACATATCTTCCATGCACAGACTTGAGATATTTTATATGCTTCAAAAAAGCTGTAATAATTAATACATTTAAAAAAGATTATGACACTGCATTAATCGAATCAAATATTATTCTTGTGCCATGAGTTTCGTTTTGCTTTGGTCGATTGTTATCCATCTGTCAATACAAAAAAATCAAGAAAGAACTGAGGAGTTGTGACAAGTCCTTCTGAGTTCCTAAAATTAAAGCATCATCACCCACATCCAGCGATGTGGTTACTCACGATCCCTCAATTTTTGGAGCAGTGTTCACATTGACAAGGTATTAGATTAACTATTTAGAGGGAGACTTTCTCCAAAACACTAATCCAGTCTCTCACAGTATGGGTGCATATATGGAAAAGTGTCCAATGATTCTTATAAAGAGTGTTTACAATGTGACATGTACATGTAGGCTTCCATTTTGTGAGGTAGTAGTACTTTTTTGAAGACATAAGTGTTTAATTGTCTGTGAATTGTACAATGATCAGTGCTGCTTGAGAGTTTGTGGGGATCTTATTCCAAATTCTAGATGCATAAACCAAGGAGGACTGCCTTCTGTTTATTTCTGTCCTGCATTTCCTCATCGCCAGTCTGAATATATAACTCGCCCATGTTTGCACTTGCTCAATTTGCACTATTGCTTATTTTGCACAGTTGTTCAGATTTGATGTTACAACATTGAGCATATATTTTTAACAATTGGCCAGGTTGTATTTTAAGCTTCACCACTATATTGGAATGCTCTCCTTGTGTAGGGGCTTGCCTATAGGGACTGCTAATGCCTGCTATTTTTGCACATTTTCAATTTTGCACAATTGCGTTCATTTGCACAGTTGCTGCTAAAATTGTTAAATTGCTAAATCATTTTATGTCTTGACAATCAAGAACTATGTTTTCAGTTGATTACCGAGCACTGCCTGCCATAATGCGATAGTTTTTCCTATGTCTATTGGCCCAATGGTCACGTGATGCGTGGTACACTTATGGACTAAATAAAATACCTTGCACTTGGAAGATTGGGTCAGTTTCATCTTTCCACCAGTTTGGAAGTTTATGATGGAGTTCTTTGTATATATATATATATATATATATATATATATATATATATAGTATAGCACACTAGCGTCTTCTTCAAAGAACACCCGCACTCGGAGTTGAAGCACAAACGTTTAATCCTGTAGGTTACGCGTTTCGACAGCAAGCTGTCTTGATCACACAGTATACTGCAAGGTGAGGAGGCATTACATAGACATAAAAAGTGGGAACGTGTTTTGCTCCATCTTTTGCAAACCTCTTTCTAGAAAAGTGGGAGGAAGACATCAGAAATGATGAAAGCCTGTTTTCATCTTTTGGCAAAGTCAAGATCTGGCTTCGCTATATAGATGATTTATTTGTGAATTGGACTGACACTGAGGAACTAGCAGAAAGATTCATTGAGAGACTCAACATTAACAACTATAATATTACACTCACAAGTAATATGAGTAGAGTCTCTATTGAATCTCTTGACCTCCTAGTCACACCACAGGATAACACACTTCAAACCAGTCTCTTTAGAAAAACCACGGCAGGTAATACTCTTCTTCACGCTCTCAGCAGTCACCCAGATACCCTTAAGTGGAGTATCCCCTTTGGGGAACTGCTCAGAGCGAGAAGAAATTGTAGTACCACCACAGCTTTCAAGTCACAGCAGGAAGTCATGACGAAAAGATTCTTGGATAGAGGCTACCCTAGGTGGGTTTTAAAAAGAGCCATCGATAGAGTCAATCTTATTGATCGCAATCAGACTCTTAGTACTAAGGAGGAGACGGAGAATACCCCAACACAGATGAAACTAAGAGGGTTATTCTCACTTATAATGGAAACTCGGGGCAAATACACAAGATATTTGCAGACAAATGGGAAATTCTGACAAGTGACCCCATTGTGGGTCCTACTTTCCATCGTCGCCCTAAGATAACATACCGTAAAGGGCGCAGCCTCAGAGATATTCTTGTCCATAATGACATAACACCTACGGCTAATACCAGTGAACATAATCTCAAAGGCTTTTATCCATGTGGACATTGCAAAGCCTGCCGCAACAGCTACATGATTAAGTCCTTTAACATCCCTGGTCAGAAACTGGCCAAGAATATAAACCAATTTCTAACATGCAGTACTACTTACTGCATATATGTGTTAGTATGCCCATGTCAGCTATGGTATGTGGGGAGCACCACTTTTATGGCGAAAAAAAGAGTATTGGAACACCTACGCGCCATAAACAAAAAAGACAGCCATTATCCCATTGCTAGACATTTTGAGCTATTCCATTTGTCAAACAGCTCGCTATTACGATATTTTGTGCTGGAACAAGTACACAGTGGTCCTAGGGGAGGTAATAGAACTTTACAACTTCGCAAACGAGAATCCAAATGGATAATCGAATTAGAAACGATGTACCCCACAGGACACAATTTAGATGAAGAATTGAACACCCACTTACGTTGTGATTGATGTATCTCTGTAATTCCTTTTCATCTGTACCATGCAGTTTAGATGTAATTTTTAACCCATTAGTTTACACTATGCATTAGAATAGTGGATCTAATATTTATCTTAACATTTGTTTTTTGTATATAGGAAGAGAGAAAGGGTCGGACCGTCAGCGGACTGTCTCATCCGTTCCGGCTTCCCTATACCTTTCTTCCATGGTCTGTGGTTCCTCCTCAGATAAGATTTTTCTGTTATTTGTTTAGTTCATTTGGGCACTTCTTCTGGTTTTTATAGGCTTACTGACTGTGTAGAATTCTAGTGAACAGCAATGTTAGTACATTAGGCACTTTTGGATTTGAATATTAGGTTGCATAATATTAGACCACTATGGTTTGTATAATTTTGCGAAATGTACCTCGAACAGAAGTAATCGTGTTTTCATGTTATGACATATTTGTGTTTATTCGTATATGGCATGTGAGTTTGACATATTGGCCCACTTGGGGATAGAAAAACCACAACCATAATTATAGCTCACATTTACCAATACGAGTTGATTCAGTCTAGAAAGAGTGTGTTTCTGCGCAAAGGCTTTCAACATTTTTTTAAGATTCAAATGGCTGATCTTTATTAATTATTTTCCGTTTGATGCACTAGACAGCTTTAAATTGTTGTAAATATCGGAAATTAATATGCATCCAATTAATCATGCATATGAACATTGCACTGATTGAATTACATCTATTTAGATGATACTAATTCCCCTTTTTGAGGTACGCAGAAATCAAGGTTAGTATAACAATACATATTCAAACATGGCCGCTATGTTGATCGCTGTTCATTTGTCAAACACTAAGTCCGTCGTCACTTTTTATGTCTATGTAATGCCTCCTCACCTTGTAGTATACTGTGTGATCAAGACAGCTTGCTGTCGAAACGCGTAACCTACAGGATTAAACTTTTGTGGTTCAACTCCGAGTGCGGGTGTTCTTTGAAGAAGACGCTAGTGTGCTACATTGTATGCCGGGAGACCTGCCCGACTCAACCCGTCACCTGTCTACGGGCCAATGGGACTCCAGTAATCTGGGTCATTATGTGGAGATATATATATATTGCCAATTATTTTACATCATAATGAGTAACATAGGACAACATTAGATTATGTGACGAATTTTATTCATTACTTGCGTTATTTGCACATATATCTGGCAAATTGATTATATGAAATGTATTTATATTGCAACAATATAATTTGCACGGCGTAATTTGCACATATTGCAACTGCTTTATTTTTGCACAGAGTTATCAGCAGAATTTGCACATATTTAAGCATTGATTTGTCACATATGTTTTGTGTTCATGAATCACCTTGTTGACACAGTCTATTGTACCCAGCTAGCATCTCAAAATGAGTTTCCGCATTTATGCCGCATATTTCTCTATTCTGATATTTGCTTAGCTTACAGGTATGGGGTTTAGATCTTCCCATCGATGTTTCAAAATTAACTTTTTGTTTTGAGTAGAAGAAAGACTGAACCATGTTATTGCATTAAGGCACTCAGAAGCGTGTCTATGTTGATTATCCCACGTGGTACACACAGAGCAAATTTTAAAAAACGGCAATACCGGCACTGACCATCTGTGAGCAAGGGCAACCGTCCGAAACGCGTCAGATTTTGTGCATTTTCGATTAATAAATAACATCTTGCCTTATTCCTGGGATTCGTGGTGTCTCTGTTCGCCAAGTTGGAGGTGCAGCGTCATCGAGGTTGTTGAAACTTTGTCGATCGTGTTTGCAATGAATTGAAATAAAACAATCTAAATACTGGTTGGAGTGCGCAGCAATCTTTAAAAACTGTGGCTGGCATGAATTTGCGAGTTTCGTCCTCGCGGCTGGAGCACCCGCTGTGCTGAGAGCAGGAAGCTGACGGAGAAACGTGGTGAAAAAAAATAAAATAAAAATATATATATATGTATATATATATATATATATATATATATATATATATGGTTCCTGGTGCGATAGAGTCCACTGATGGAGCAGGGTCTCCCAAAAAATTAAACCTGCTCGGATCGAGTACCCTCATAATACGTACTAACAGTAAGTAGATGTGATAAAATCTAATGTGCACCCACATAAACATAGGAGAATTGCTTTGCGCATGCCTGAAATAGCACGTAAATAAATAATATTGTAATAACCCGGTGTTTTGGAAGTAAACAAAGAAGTTGCATGAGTAGGCCACATGTATATCTGTGCTTTGCACATTGCATCCTGCTTTAAAAAGTTAATTATTAATGCCACTTTTGCACTAAGCTTATGCTAGGCAACATTAATGGGGAAGTAGTGCAAGGTGGCTAGGAAACAGTGAAGGTTTCATTATCATATAATTAATAACTGTTTGTTTTCATTTACTTTAGCGCGCTGAATGAAGCCTCCATTTTTAGAGACTGACAAAACGGGGGGGGGGGAAGGTTTCCTCGGAGCGAGTCTGCTCTGACACGAGACAAGCAAGATGTGCTGAGCATCGCGGATGACATGAACAATTGAAGGCCAGAGCATCAGATGACTGCCAATTTTTGTACCCGAGCATGAGACCGGAGTTGTGCTCTGCGGAAATATTGACTGAATAAAAGAAAATTGCAATATGCGTATATGGGGAACACATGAAGAAACTGACATTTACACCATGGGAACCTTCCTACACAATAAAGTTGTTGAATAAATGCAAAGTCATAGTGGGGTGACAATGCCACCCCTCAGCCCACCAATCCCTGTACGAGTTGAATGTAGAGTGCAACATTAGTGGGTTGGTCATATCCCTCTTATGGTATTTCTGTGGTGCCTTTAGGGGTGTGGTTTAGGCTTAGGCTGGCAGGAGAGAAGAGGGGAGATGCGTCGCTGTCCGTCGGTTTACAGAGAGGCCTAGCTGATTCTATCCTGTCCTACTCCTGACTGAAATTTCTTGCGTTTCCTGATTACTTTAGGGGAACCTCCAACATCTCCTGTGTCCAGGGGTTGGTTTTCCTACTGACTGATAGGGTTGTATCTAGCCTATGTCGTTCTCAGAATTAATGTATTTATCTCTGAATTATTTGTCTCTCTACCTATCCACTCCGTCAACAATATATTGATAGGTATTATTTTTAGATAATCCCTCCGTTAGGTGTTATATTGTTTGGCATAATCATTCTGCTGAGCCCTTATGTCTCTTACTCTATCCACTCCTTCATTGCATAATGTTGTTGCAGAATTGAGTGAGTGTAAATTGCATTATTTCTCTGGGCGTGTGGTTCGATGTTTGTAATTGTGACCTGATGCAAATGAGCATTTACTTTGAATTCCAAGATAAAACTCACTTATGAACCTCACCGAGAGTCTGTAATTAATTTAACAAATGTTTGGTGAGTTAGTGTCTTATTACCATCAACTATTCAACTAATTGGTCCATCAACCAAATAGAGGAAGAGTTTGATATCAACATTAGATCTTTTAACAGATGTTTTAGGAGGTTTAAAAAAGTATTAAATAGGCATATTTACGGTGGGTGATCTCTGGAAAAAGGGCGCGGAGGCCACTCCCTTAGAGGATAGATTACTGACTGAGTATATGCATAAAAGGGTCACTTCATTCACCTATCGTAAGCTGGTAAACAATCTGCCAGACCCTATGTTGGCGCTTAAACGGAAATGGGTCGTAGACTTGGGAGAGTTGGATGATGGAGAGTGGCAGGAGGCGCTGTCGTCCCCTCGGGAGGTGGCAATACCGACACGCCTGCGGTTGATACAATTGAAAATACTTCATCGTACGTACTACTCCAGAGTGACCCTCTTTAAAATAGGTATGGCTGCACACCAATTTTGTCTGAGGGATTGTGGGGAGGAGGGTACCTTCTATCACACGATATGGGAATGTCCGAAGATCAGGGCATATTGGATCAAGATAATGAGGACTATGTCACAAACCGTGGAGGAATCTGTGCTTCCAGAACCAAAACGTTGCTTATTAAACATATGGGAGCCGACTGATCTAACCCACCCAGCGCAGGACTGGGTAAGACTGGGAACCATGATTGCTAAAAATAATATTGCAAGGAGGTGGGGTTCGAACGAGTCACCTACACTGCGAGAATGGTGTAAGGATATGGATGAAGCCATGGTAGCAGAAAGGGCGGTGTATGTACATCGGGGATGTCCCCAAAAATGGGCAAGTGTCTGGGGAGATTGGAATAAATTCAGGGGGTATATTTGTGACCCACCAAGATCAGAAAATGTACAAAGGTCAGAGTAGAGGTGTTGGAGGAAAGGTGGTGGGGGCGGTGGGCGGTACTGCTGATGGAGGGTTATTGGAGTCATTTACAAGTACTGCTCTCAGACGTGTAAAAATGTATTGGTACTGCCAGGAAATAAGTGTGTACAGATCATGCGAATTAGTGATGCCCAATGTTCCTAATACAAATATTTTACAAAAAGAAAAAAAAAGAAATAAGAGATGAACTAAACAAATTGACCCCAGCAAATCAGGGATACTGGGTGAATGTGTATGGGCCATTGTAGTGATTTGTGAAGTATCGATCCCTGATCAATTATTGGTATTGGCACGGGATCAGTTTCTTGGTAGCAGAGGAAGGTTTAATTATTGATTCGTTTGGTAATGATTATTGATTATATGTTCTAACTCAAAGGGTTAGTGTCATGTTCTATGTTGTCTAGAACTCTAGGTACGGAGATACCTGAGGAATCCCGGGAAGGAATCTGCTGGAAGTAGGCAGAATAAGAGTGTGGTAAAGAAATCACACTGCAGAAGTACTTTGTCTGTTGAAATAATACCTAAAATCTACGGAGGGCTGTTGGTGTTCTATTAAGGGAATTTCGTGTGTGAGTGTCTGAATAGTGAAGGGTCCAGTTCCGAAACTCTAGCCTTATTTCCAGGAGAATAGCAAGACTCCTTTTCACGCCAAAAAGTCCTCTTGTGAAATTCTGATTTTATCCCTAGGGGAGTAATAGGTCCACCTGGAGCTTGTTAAAGAAGTGATATAACGCTGGTCATTATTATTGCTTGCAGTGTAAGAAAATCTTTTGAAAAAGTGAAAACTATCTCTTTATTTAGTAGAGCAGACAAGGTAGCATTGGTTTATGTTGTTACTAATAGAATTTTGATTAAGAAAAACTCAGAAAAAAATATTGCCATACATTTTTGTACAGGGAGAGTCAGTAGACGGAGCAATACTGACATCAGAAAAAGCTGCGCTGACATTAGTCAGGCAGCGGGAGTGCAATGTGTCTTGATTGGTTGGTTGGTGTGAGATGCACTAGTATTGGTTGAGACCTTTGCTTACGTAGCAGTACTATGATTGGCTGGTTGGTGTGAGAAGCACTGTTATAGGACGGAAGTTTACCCAATCGAGTGAGTAGTATTACGGAAAGATTGTTTTTATTCGTACATGATAAGACCCATTAGTGGAGGAAGTCAAAAAATGAAGTTAATGCAGAAAATAAAGAATTTATTCAAGAAGGACAAACCAATTGTGACTAGAGAGGGAATTCCGATTCCACCTCCAAAAATGCCTGCTTCTTTTATGATGTTAGAACGAGGATGTCACACGTGTATGTGGTTGGAAAATTGGATTGAGTATACGAAAGGCGATGGTGTTTTAGCTTTTCCGCAACATGGCCCATTTAATGTGAGGATATTTCAATATTTGAGAAATTGAATTAATTCCTTAGTCCCGAATGCTAAATTTACTCAGTACGAAGCATTGGAAGAATGGGAAGTGGAAGCATTTGAGAGAGAAAAATATAGAATTGGTAACAGAGGTTACAGAAGTATGATGTTCAGATAACCCTTTGAGAGCAGAGATGAAAAATTGAGAAGATGGAGAAGAGCTGTAGTAATGGAAGGCGTATACCCAGTTTAAATGGTTGATGACTGGAAATAAATGTAAAGAGAAAAGAAACCATTTAGAGACTCCAAGTGTAAGAGGTGATTTGAATGACTCTGATGATGATGAATTGATGGAAGTAATCATGAATAAACATCCTCCACCATATGAAGAAAATTTAGGGGTTGTGACTCCAAGAGCCCCGCAATTGGGAACACTGTTGACTCCGCAAATTACCAATATAGCAAAAGTAATGAAAGAGAATGAAGCAAAGATGTTGAAAAAGGCCAGATTAGAGCAGGTTCAGAAAATGAATCAGTTGAATTTGAATGCAGAAGCATTGACGGTACCGGTAATAATTGGACCTGTAGTACCGTTGTAGGGAGATAGACAGAATGTTACTAAGGTACATGCATTAGCTGTGCCAGGTAGCATCATTAGGAGCAGTACGAGTGGAGATGGACAGGCAAATGTGAACAATACTTTGTTAGATCTTCCGATTAACGAGCTGATAAGTGAGACCCCACAGAGAAATGTTCAATTTGAGCCCAGAAGAATAAGACCAAATGATACACCAATAGCAGGGAGTTCTGTAGGTTCCTCACCAGAAGAGTTAAACAATTGGATAAAAGAAATGATGAAGCCAAAACCACAACCACAGAGTATAAATGTGAGCCAGTTGAAAGTTGACTTAGAAGAGATGATTATCGGAACATTAAGCCCAGACAGATTAGGGACCTATTGTGAGGAAGAATTGCTGTTCTTGTGTAAAAGTATTACCTGGAGAGCGAAGAACTTGCATGAATAGATATCTGAAGCTGCCAGTGAGTATGGAGTAGATATAGAAAAACCAAAGGTGTTGCAAAAGGCATACAGATTGGCTTTTACTGACAAAGACTTAGAAAGTTTGAATGCTTCTGGAAAAAGGTTACAGATAAAGAAGATAATAAATATACTGAAGGAATGGGGAGATGTAGATCGTTGGAAAGTTAGATGGTCTAAAAGGGAGGAAGATGCAGCAAATAAAGGAGCGACTATGTTTTCTATGAAATAAACTGAACAGGGTGAAGGGGCGTGTCTGATGAGAGAAGTACCAGGTGGTGGATATGCACATGTTCCATGGTCGAGACAGGATATATTGTCTTTTACAAATGATATCCCCAGACTGAGAGAAAAACCCGTTGAATGGTACAAACAGGTAGATAGGTTTGTAAATGTGTCAAAAGTTTTGTTAAAAGATTCAGATTTGATATTGTTGTTCCCGCTGATTTATGGACAGAGTGTAAGATTACTGTTGATTGGCCAAAAGAGGAACACCCTAGGGATCCTAAAACAGGTGCACCATCAGAAGAAGTAGTGAAAATGTATAATCAAGCAATCACTTTCTTGAAGGGAAAAATCTCTCCAAAAGAAACAGATTGGGTTAAGATTGACAGATCTACCCAGGAACCGAAGGAGTCAGTTCATGCCTACTATGAATGACTACTTCATGTATTTAAACAGTATAGTGGTTTTGAAAATATTGGAGATAAAGACATGGGACATTTTGTATATCCTTTTGTGTTCAGATTAAGGCCTGAGATTAGCAACATGAAACAACAGCCTTTCATTTGCTGGCAGAGCAAGACAGTGGATGAAATCCTATGGTATGCAAAGTATTGTGGTGATGAAATTGACAGTAAACATAAAAAGTTAAAGGAGAAAATGATGTGGGCACAAGTGAAGGTAGCAGGGTAACAAGAAAAAAGCAAAAATCAAACAAGTGGACAGAGTCAGAATGGGCAGAATTACAGTGGAGGTAAAGGTCAGGGAAAAATGAGTAAGGAAGAAGCTATGAAGAAATTTCCTTGTCATGCGTGCGGAGAATTTGGACATTGGAGGAAGGAGTGTAGAACTGCTAAAAAGAATAATGGGGGAAATCAAAATTTGATTCCACAGATGCAGAATGAGGTGGGTGTAAATCTACAGCAGCAGATAGTTATGGAACAGTTACAGGTGCCACAAGCTGCCTATTCAAGTAATGTGAATGCTCAGGTGCAAAGGTACAATGTGAACACCGGAGACCCGCTTGGTAAGAATCAAGGTGTGAGTCAGCAGTATTGGATGCAATGCAATGGAAATGATTCAGACTCATCTAAATGACGGTGCCTGAGGGGGAAGGAAGAGTGCGTACTTGGCGCATCCTTAGCTGTAGATCAGTTAGGTCCATTTGTTGACGGAAAGGTGGAAGGAAATGATATTACATTCTTAGATATTACATGCTGTGAGAGCAGCAGAAATTCTGAACCTACCCCTCTCGGAAGAAACCATCCAAGTTGTAGGAGTCTCGAATAGGCACATTAGAACGCCAGTCACAAACCCTATAGATGTTCATATTGGAAATTTCAAAGACATGCATCAGTTTGTGGTATGTGACTCAAGCCCGGTAAATCTCTTGGAAAAAGATTTGCTGTGCAAGATGAATTGCACCAACTATTGTACCCCAGATGGAATTGCATTTCAGACCCCAGATGAGGATGTGGAGTTTAAGATGATGCTAGCAAAGCAAGGGACAGAAGTGAATTAATTGTTTTCACTTCTCATTGAAAACAATCTGCCTGAAGAATTAAAAAGTACAGTTTAATAGGATGTGTGGGATTTTACAGGAAAATAAATTGGTTTAATGACAAGAGTAGATCTGATTCAGATAACAGTGAAGAATGGTGTTGTGTACCCAAACACACCACGATATAAAATGAGTCCAGAAGTGATTGCAGGCGTTGCTCCAGTAATTGATCAAATGATTGAACAGGGAATCCTAAAAGAAATAATGAGCAGTCCTTGTAATTCACCTATCATAGGTATCAAAAAGCCTAGTGGGAAGTACAGGATTTGCGCAAAATAAATAAAAATGTAGTGCCTAGTTGCCCAGTAGTGCCAAATCCAGCAGTGATTCTTTACCAAATTCCTTGTGACGCAGAATGGTGCACAGTTATTGATTTGTGTCAAGCATTCTTTTCGATTCCTTTGCATCCAGAAAGCCAATATTGTTTTTGCATTACGGTTCGGAGGCCGTGTTTTGGCATGGTGCAGAGTCCCTCAAGGGTACACAGAGAGTCATTTAATCTTTAATCAGATCTTGAAAAAATGCCTAGAGACTTTAGTTATGCCAGGAAATTCGGTTTTGGTTCAGGACATTGATGACCTACTGGTGGCATCAAAGACAAGAGAGGCATGTGTAACAGACACAATTGACCTATTGAACTATCTGGCAGACGGAGGACACACGGTGTCCCCAGCAAAATTACAATTTTGCAAACAGGATGTACAGTACCTTGGACTCAAAATACAAAAGGGAGTTAGGAAAATAATCCCTGAAAGAATCTGTGTGATCAAACAGATGAATCCACCCAAAACTCAGAAAGAGGTACGAATGGTTTTGGGAATGGTTGTATATTTTCGCCAGTGGATATGTGGGTTCTCACTGATTGCAAAACTCCTACAGAAATTGACACAAAAGGATGTGAAAGATCCGATTGGCATGTATGATGAAGCTATGGATGCTTTTATAAAATTGAGAAGTAGAGCACCTGCATTGGGAATGCCAGACTATACAGAAGAATTTGCATTGTACTGTTGTGAGAGAGATAGATGTGCACTTTCAGTCCTGACTCAGAAACATGGAATGGCACGACGTCCAGTAGCATACTTTTCTGCTACCCTGGATACAGTGGCTTTAGCATTGCCAGGATGTCTGAAAGCAGTAGCAGCTACTTGCATGAGTCTGGAACAGAGTGAACCAATTGTGATGGGTTATCCTGTCAAGGTGTATGTGCCACATTCTGTTGAGATTCTTTTAACCCATACTAGGACCCAGTACCTTACTTCTAGTCGGCTGACTAAGTATGGAAGAGTAATTCTGGGTGCTGAAAATGTGACTGTGGTCAGGTGCACCACTGTGAATCCAGCAAGTCTATTACCCAATTCTCGCTGTGAGGAAGTGAAAGAGGAAGCAGATCATGATTGTCTGGATGTGACAGAGTTATGCACCAAGCCTATGCCAGATATTGAAGATAGTCCTTTGGAAGATTCAGATTGTGAGTTGTTTGTTGATGGGTTGTGTTTGAGAAATGAAAGACTGCCGATGCTGTTTACACTTTAAAAAGAGTCATTGAAGCATCCTGTCTGAAAGGAGTAAATTCCGCCCAGATAGCTGAGCTGATAGCTCTGACTAGAGCATGTAAAGGTGCCAAAAGTAACCATATTCACAGGCAGCCACTATGGATTTGGAATAGTGCACAATTTCGGCCAGCTATGGATGCAAAGGGGATTTTTGACTTCTTCAGGTTCCCCCATTCAAAATGGTAAAACTGTGAAAGAATTATTGGATGCTTTACAAATGCCCAAAAGAATTGCAGTAGTCAAATGTGCCGCACATCAATCAGGAGACGATTTTGTGACAAAAGGCAATAGATACGCAGACCAAATTGCACTTTATTGTGACCAAAATACAATGGCCTTAAACAGATCAATTGAAAGAGGAAATACCGAATGCCATCTTATGTTTATAACTTCAACAGCATTGTAAACTTGGGATGAGGTGAGGCAAATGCAGGAAGAGGCAAGTGTTGAGGAAAAGGAAAATTGGAAACTTACAGGCTGTAGAAAGAGAGCAGATGAAGAGTTGTGGGTTTATCAGGATGAGAGACCAGTTTTGCCAGACTCTTTGCTTTCTCACATGGCCAGGGTATACCATGGACATACACATATTGGAAGAGACGCAATGATCAGACTCTTCAAGCAGACATGTAGAAACTATGATTGTGAGTGACTGTTATGTGTGCATGCAACTGCCATCCTCTGTTTTTGAAGGAATGACTTATCACCACCTTCCATTAACTTATGGTGTGTCTTGTAGTATACTTACCAGCGTATTCTATGTAACAGGGAAACTGGAGTACCATTGCTCCAATATCGACTTAGTATTTTCTGAAGTTCCTGTTATTAAAGAATTGAATAAGGTGTTTAGTGCTAAGAATGCACGATACATGGGTGAATTTTTTCATATTACTTAAAACCTTAGACATAGAATATGCCTATAAGAATAATTTACCATGCAGTTTAAGGGTTGAAGAAAAGGTTTTCATAGAAATGGTGAAAAATAGAAGAGAAAGTTTGCAAAAGAAAGCTGCTGAACAAAAGTCCAGAATACCACTATGGGACTTTAGAGAAGGAAATTATGAAAAGGGCTAAAAATACTCTGCAAGGTATCTGGACTGGTCACAGAAAGGGAAGATTTGTCTGTTTAGAACTAAGACTAATTATAATAACTACTTTATTGGTTCAAGTGAATGTGAGCATACCTTTCAAATTATTGGTGGTTGGGGATTGAAGGGTGGAACTGATCCTGTATTTCCCAGGGTGTATTATGTGTGTGGCAAGAAAGCATACTATAGGTTGGCTGCACATTGGTATGGAAGTTTCTATTTTGCTATTGTCTTCCCTAAGGTGTATCATATGGACCAAAGCTAACACAAACTGAATGAAATAGAGCAAGGACTAACAAGTAACAAAAGAGCAAGTTTTTCAGATATAGTAGGTGATATTTTTGGTGCATTGATACCCTCAGTTGGAGTTGTTCTGAATTCCAACAAAATTCGAAAATTATCCACAGTAGTTGATCGATTGTCTACAGATACTGCTGGTGGGTTTTTGATGATTGACACGGAAATGGCTGCAATCAGATCGATGGTTTTACAAAATCGATTTGCCCTTGATATTTTATTGGCAAAAGAGGGTGGAGTCTGTGGAATGTTTAAAGTCCAACATTGCTGTTCTTATATCCCAGATAAAAGTAAAGGAATTGAGGGATATATAAAAAATATTACTAAATTACATACAGATTTGACCCAACTGGAGGTTGACGGTGTTTGGGAGAGACTTGGTAAGAGTTTCTCCTCAAGAAGTAATAGATTTGCTAATTTTGGAAATAGTTTATTAGGAAAAGTAATAATGCCAATAGTCTCAATAGTAATAATGGCCTTAGTAATAACAACAGCATATAAATGTTGTAAGTGGAGAGGAGAAAGAAAAGAAATAACAGAATTAAAGAATAAAAGAAGAGCAAGAAAGAGTAAAAGAGAAGAGATAGAGTTCGAAGAGATGAAAGGAGAATACTACGATTTAATTAAAGGTTTAAATGAGGGTACCATAGAAAGAGAAAAGAATACGGAGTTTTGAAAATGAAATAAAGATGGTACTCAGTATGGTAGGTATTTATGATGGCTTCTAAAAGCCATCAGAGGGGGGAATTGATGGAGCAGGGTTTCGCAAAAATTAAACCTGCTCGGAACGATAACCCCCATAATACGTACTAACAGTAAGTAGATGTGATAAAATCTAACGTGTACCCACATAAACATAAGGGAATTGCATTGCGCATGCCTTGAATACCACGTAAATAAATAATATTGCAATATCCTGGTGTTTTGAAAGTAAACAAAGAAGTTGCACAAGTAGGCCGCATGTATATCTGTGCTTTGCACGTTGCATCCTGCTTTAAAAAGTTAATTATTAATGCCGCTTTTGCACTAAGCTGATGCTAGGTAACATTAATGGGGAAGTAGTGCAAGGTAGGTGGGAAACAGTGAAGGTTTCCTTATCATATAATTAATAACAGTTTGTTTTCATTTACTTTAGCGAGCTGAATGAAGCCTCCATTATTAGAGATTGACAAAACTGAGAGAGGGAAGTTTCCACGGAGCGAGTCTGCTCTGACACGAGACAAGCAAGATGTGCTGAGCATCACGGATGACATGAACAAGTGGAGGCCAGAGAATCAGAAGCCTGCCAATTGTTGTACCCGAGCATGGGACCGGGGATGTGCTCTGCGGAAATATTGACTGAATAAATGAAAATTGTAATAAAATGTATTGTATATGGGGAACACATGAATAAACTGAAATTTGGACCATGGGAACCTCCCTACACAATAAAGTTGTTGAATAAATGCGTAGTCATAGTGGGGTGACAATGCCACCCCACAGCCCACCAATGCTTGTACGAGTTGACTGTAGAATGCAACATTAGTGGGTTGGTCATGCCACTCTTAGGGTATATCTGGGGTACCTCTTGGGGTGTGGTTTAGGCTTCGGCTGTCAGGAGGGAAGAGGGGAGATGCATCGCTGTCCGTCGGTTTGCAGAGAGGCCTAGCTGATTCTATCCTGTCTTATCCTGACTGAAATTTCTTGCGTTTCCTGATTACTTTTGGGGAACCTCCAACATGGCCTGTGAGGTTCATTTTGTTGATACTATTTCATGCTGCATGTTCTGTGGGAATTGCTCTTTAAAAACTAAACTGTTTTGGGGGAACATTAATTTTATTTGCTGCTACTTGTTTTTTAATTCTATTTTATTTGTGGAGTGTGTTATACTCCTTTTAATTTTTATCGGGACTCGCTTGGTCCCAGGTGGCCATTTTGAGTTCCCCACGCGCTGATTACGGTCAGCGCTCCACTCGTTGCACGCCGCCCGGCCACAACTTTTACTTAACGGGCTTGGGTCGGTTGTGCAATGCCTGTGAGGTTCATTTTGTTGATACTATTTCATGCTGTATGTTCTGGGGAATTGCTCTTTAAAAACAAAACTGTTTGGGTGGGAACATTAACTTCATTTGCTGCTTATTGTTTTTAATTCTATTTTATGTGGAGTGTGTTATACTCCTTTTAATTTTTTCCGGACTCGCTTGGTCCCAGGCGGCCATTTTAAGTTCCCCAAGCGCTGATTGCGGTCAGCGCTCCACTCGTTCCACGCCGCCCGGCCACAACCTTTGCTTAACGGGCACAGGTCGGTCGTGCAACGCCTGTGAGGTTCATTTTGTTGATACTATTTCATGCTGCATGTTCTGTGGGAATTGCTCTTTAAAAACAAAACGGTTTTGGGGGATCATTAACTTTATTTGCAGCTACTTGTTTTTTAATTCTATTTTATGTGGGGTGTGTTATACTCCTTTTAATTTTTATCGGGACTTGCTTGATCCCAGGCGGCCATTTTGAGTTCACCACGTGCAGATTGCGGTCAGCGCTCCACTCGAACGCCGCCCAGCCACAACCTTTACTTAATGGCCACGGATCGGACGCGCGCAGTGGGCACGCCGATGGCGCGCCAAAGGCAAGCCCGTCTGCGCCCGTCAGAGACCGCACGGGACCAGGGTCCACAAGCTCTGCCCAAATATTAGTTCCTCCTATAAAGCTAATCCAATACTCGTCTGAGCAACTGTTGAATCTTTGTTGTAAGCACCACCCTGATTGTAGCCTATTTCATCTTTTAGATGACATTATTACTTGTTCCTGTTGTAATTTTACCTTCTGCACAACACCTTCCAGTGAATTAAATAGTGCAATCATATACAGTGTTCCCTTTTAGCAAGATCACTGCCTTCCCCAAGGCTGTAAATCCTCTAACAAAGTCTTTAGTTTTTGGAGGATTAATTGTCGACACCTTCCCAAACATAAGGAGGATATTTTTGATCTATTAAGCAGTGAACAACCAGACGCTATTTTTTTTACTGAAACATGCTTACACACAAGCTCAGGACCAGATGTCACCACTGCTCTACCAGCTAATTATGCTATAGTCAGAAAAGACAGAGACCTAAGGGTAGGAGGAGGCATTGCATTAATCTTTAATAAATCCTATTCATGCAAATTAGAGGATCTGCCTCTTGCTGGTTGTGAAGCAGCTTTATTCAAACTTACCCTGACTTCTCAATTTACTTTCTCTGGAATGTTGGTTTATCGGCCCCCATGACCGTCCGGTCCTTGGGCGTCGTCACTCCCTACCTACATAAAATGGATAACTTCACCATTTTAGGTGAATTAAATCTTCATCTTGATAATACGGAGTGTACAACAATAAGCACATTGATCTCAGATCTGGCTGCAATGAATCTACTGCTTTGCAATAATGGCTCGACGCATATGGCAGGCCACTTATTAGATCCCATTTTTTCCAATTTATCTTACATTCAGTGTCCTCCTGCTCTTCCCTTGTGTTGGTCAGATCACTTTGCGTTCAAGTTCCACTGTACAGCCCCAGTGAATTTGTTTACACCTGCATCTGGTTCTCAATCACAATCCAGAAACTGTGGAAAATTGGATTTAGAAGCGTTTAATCAATTCCTGTCCAAAAGTGCTCCTATTATTGATTCAATGTCGATCTCCTCTTTGGAAACTATATATAAATGGATTTCTAATGCAATTGATCATTGCCTCCCACTTTCCATTAAAAAATCGTACAATCATCGTCCCCCCACTCCTTGGTTTACGGACCAACTAAAAATTGAAAAAAGAAAATGCAAGGCATTAGAAAGATGTTGGAAGAAGAATTATACATCTGATTCTAAAACGACATATAAAAACGCTCTAAAAGAATACCAAGCTCTTTGTAAATCAGCTCGAGCGGAATATGTTTCCGCCACTATTTCTAATGCACAGAATTGTTCACGTACTCTGTTTACAATGGTTAAAAAAATAGCAGGCTTAGATACACAGCCCACTTGCCCTATTTTAGATGAATTACAATGTGACACTCTCGCTAATTGTTTTTATAAATAAAGTGGAGCAAATATACCTGACACTTGATAAAACTAGGCCAGCGGCTCCTACTCAGTCAGTTTCCTCCCTTGAGCTCACTTGTATGGCTGAATCTTCCACTAAATTGGAAACGTGGGCACCTTTTATTATTAATTCTTTTTAAAAAAATCTTAGGTAGCATTAAATCAGGGTCTCCCTGTGATCTCCTTCCTGCCCCAGTACTACAGCAACTTGAGTTGCCATCCATGAAGATTGTTATGGAGCTACTTAATGCTTCACTCCAAGAGGCCATGGTCCCGCCTGATTGGAAACACGCCATGGTCCTTCCTCATTTGAAAAAGGCAAATGCTGATCCTGCCCAGTCATCCAATTTTAGGCCTATTTCCCTGCTTCCAATTTTTCTAAAGTCCTGGAAAAACATGTAAATTTACAATTAACAAAGTTTATCGAATCTTCTAACTTCCTACATTCTTCACAGTCAGGCTTCAGAGAACGTTTCTCGACCGAGACGACTCTTCTTGGAGTTACTGAAATGCTATAGTAATGTCTGGATACAGGAAACACAGTGGCCTTCATATTGCAAGACTTGAGCGCCGCATTTGACACGGTGTGTCACACCGTGTTAATTAAATCCTTGCAGTCTCTTGGCATTACCGGTACAGCACTTGGCTGGCTGTCTTCCTTTTTATCCAAGCGGACTTTCCAAGTTTTTTCATCTAGGGCTACTTCTAAAATCCATTCTTCTCCTTATGGGGTACCTCAAGGGTCGATTCTAAGTCCTCTTCTGTTTAATGTATATGTCCAACCTTTGACAGCAATTGCAGAAGAGGCTGAGTTGTCTCTCTTTTCTTACGCCGACGACACCCAAATCATTTTCTCCCTTTCTGCGGAAAAGCTGCCGGGACCTTCAACTCTTCAAGTGGGTTTGAGTAACATTGATTCTTGGATGCAAACCAATCTGCTCAAACTCAATGGTGAAAAAACTGAGGTCCTTATTCTGGGTGGAAAAAAAGATCTTTGGGGCCCCCAACATTGGCCCAGCGTAATGGGCCCTTTACCTCTGCTCATCTCTCTAGTCTGCAACCTGGGATTTATCATTAATAATAAATTATCAATGAAACAACAAGCAGTAAAAGTTGCAGCCACCTGCTTCACCATTTTAAAATGGTTGAAGAAAATTATCTGGATGCTCCCTAGTGCTACCCAAAAGACCGTAGTCCAGGCACTTGTAACATCTAGACTGGACTATGGGAATATTCTTTAATTGTGAGCAAATAAGGATGTGTTACGGAAGCTTCAGGTGGTACAAAACTCTGCCGCCAGATTGCTTTGCAAAATCCCAAGAATATCTTCCACCTCTAGTGCCTTGAGAGATCTGCACTGGCTTAGAATTGAAAATCGTGCCAAGTTCAAAGCCTTGAACTATATGTTCAAGAACAAGGCAGGTATTGCTCCTCAATACCTGCAAAATCTAGTCCATCCTTACCAGCCCTCTCGCCTGTTGCGATCCACGACTCAGGAAAAATTTGTGGTTCCTAGGATCAAACTTACAAGAATGGGTGGCCGCTCTTTTTCCTATCTTGGCCCATTCTTATGGAATTCGCAAAGAAATGCTACACACGAATTTCGTTAAACTACTAAAAACCTGGTTGTTTAATCAATAATCTCTCACTTCTTTCTGTTCCTTCAGGTCTGCGCTGGGAAACCTTTTTTGGGTAGCTGTGTGCATTATAAAATTATTATAACATAACATGACATCTCCTGGGTCCAGGGGGTGGTTTTCCTACAGACCGATAGGTTTGTATCTAGCCTATGTCGTTCTCAGCATTAATGTATTTATCTCTGAATCTTTTGTCTCTCCACCTATCCACTCTGTCAACAATATATTGATATGTATTATTTTTAGATGAACCTGTTGTCTCTTCATCTATCCCTCCGTTAGGTATTATATTGTTTGGCATAATCATTCTGCTGAACCCTTATGTCTCTTACTCTATCCACTCCTTCATTGCATAATGTCGTTGCAGAATTGAGTCTGTGTAAATTGCATTATTTCTCTGGTTGTATGGTTCGATGTTTGTAATTGTGACCTGATGCAAATGAGCATTTACTTTGAATTCCAAGATAAAAATCACTTATGAACCTTACAGAGAGTCTGTGATTAATTTGACAAATGTTTGGTGAGTTAGTGTCTTATCATTACCATCAACTATTCAACTAATTGGTCCTTTGACCAAATAGAGGAAAAGTTGATATCAACATTAGATCTTTAAACAGATGGTTTAGGAGGTCTAAAAAAGAAATTAGAGATGAACGAAACAAATTGACCCCAGTGTATCAGGGATACTGGGTGAATGTGTATGGGCCATTGTAGTGATTTGTGAAGTATCGATCCCTGATCAATTATTGGTACTATGTAATAAAACACATCTTTCATGCACAGACTTGAAATATTTCATATTCTTCAAAAAAGCTGGAACAATTAATATATATTAAAAAAGATTATGACACGGCATTAATCGGCTCAAATATTATTCTTAAAGGTTTTGTGCCATGAGTTTAGTTTTACTTTGGTCGATTGTTATCCATCTGTCAATACAAAAAATCAAGAAAGCACTAAGGAGTTGTGACAAGTCTTTCAGAGTTCCTAATATTAAAGCATCATCACCCACATCCAGTGAAGTGCTTACTCACGATCCCTTCATATTTTGAAGCAGTGTTCACATTGACAAGGTACTACATAACTATTTAGATGGAGACTTTCTCCAATACACTTATCCAGTCTCTCACAGTATGGGTGCATATATGGACAAGTGCCCAATGATTCTTATAAAGAGTGTTTACAATGTGACATGTACATGCAGGCTTCCTTTTTGTGAGGTAGTAGTAGTACTTTTTGAAAACATAAGTGTTTAATTGTCTCTGAATTGTACAATGATCAGTGCTGCTTGAGAGTTTGTGGGGATCTTGTTCCACATTCTAGATGCATGAACCAAGGAGGACTGCCTTCTGTTAATTTCTGTCCTGCATTTCCTCATCGCCAGTCTGATTTTATATATATATACTTTTTCATGCTGACGATGAGATGTGCAGCAGCATGCAGAAAGCTTTTCAGAGGAGAAATTTGATGCTGAGGAAGCTAAAAAGTAGAACATTGAGTCCATCCATGTAGGAAAGGACCACGGTGCACGTTGGGGCTCTTAAGTAAGCTTCTGTTTTTTAGCCATTATTGCTGGTACTATGCTGTTTTGTTGTTCTTGGTGATATTTTCTTATAAAGCTGGGGGTGGCTTCAAGGAGCTTCACAGTGTTTGTCAACTACAGTAGACAATTTGTAGACTGTTCAGAGCTCAATGTAAGTCGGCTTTTGATGTTGGGTTTTTATGTTCCTGAGGGAGTGAGAATTTTTTTTTTTTTAAGTTAATACTGGGTCAGAGAAGAAACATAAAGCTGATAACTACACATTACAGGACCTTCACTGCTTCATGAGCACTAACAAGCACAGTGTGAGGTCTTTACCTTTGCGGACTGAATCAAAAAAAGAATTAGAAATCTTCACCTGCAGGTTTAAAGCCTTGTTTAAGTACAGCTTTCAGGATTTATAGAATTCGCAAAGTATTCTTGCAGTTCTTCAACAGTGCTGGAAAATCTATTTCGATTCATTTTTCTGTCTATTCAGATTCATTTACACATGTGAAATTGTACACAGTGCACAACTGCATATGGGGAAATGCCTTAACATTCATGCAATTGCACTTTTCATTAATTTTTTCCATATCGAATATACTTTTCTCTTGAGGAAACCGTGTTCCCCACACCCTACCAATTGATGATGGATCTTCAATCCGATACCCAAGCTTGAAATATACTTACTCCTGGCCTTGACGGTAGTAAAACTGTGACCATTTCCAGGGACGAGATCAGCGATGGTTCACAAAATTTCCTGGGAAATCATACCCTGGAATATCCTCTCTCTGTCACTGGATGAAATGTACCCATGCACACTATTACACCATCCTGAACTAATATTGCACATGACCAGAAGGATTTACAAGTGCAGTCACCACTTGCGAATAAATTGCACTCATTAATGCATACATCAAGTTTCGTTTGACTTAAATAGCTAAATGGCTGTGAATTTTTTTTTATGCCTTAAGATGATACTATATTTGTAAAAAATGTTTGGTATGTTGAGGTTTTTGGTATTAGTTTAGGCAGGAAGATCACAGCAGGAGAGGTTTTCTGACGAATAGACAGATGGAACGCGTCCAAGCCCGGCCATGCCATTCGAAGTTCGAACTGCTGTAAGGTACAATAGCCACTTCGGATTCTCTTTTCGGAGCACCCCTGGAGATTTTCAGGGGAAGTAGCGCTGTAATCTGAAGCGAATTCCTCCAGTGTTAGTCCAAAATATTGACAGCTATAATTTTACATTGCATTTGAGTGGTGTGCACCAAACATGCTTGCTCATTTTCGACATCTTGAGTACATGCATGAATTCTGAGACAACTTCTAACATGTGAACCTTTGCCCAGTTCGGCACCTGTGCTCACTGGAGTAATTTACGTACAGACTTATCTTGACCTTAAATGTATTGCTCTCTTTATTGAGACACATGAGATATTTATACTATATTAAAGGTCATTGATAAACAACTAAAGTATCTACTGAGCATACCCCCCAGCCCTTACATTTGGAGAGGCATATTTCCTCTTCATCTGCAGGCAAAACCAGATATTGTTCAGATACAACTCACAGGTTTCTAGAAAATTCACATGGGCATGAAAAGATGTGTGTCAATTTTAATATCTAGCTTCCCCAATGCATTTACAAGTAAGAAAAATATTCAAAAATAAGATTTTTAGGGCTGACTAGAGACAGTTTTAGTTCAGGCACTCGTGATAGCCAACAAGAGAAGGGCTTTCGGCCTGATTTGAGAAATGATACATTTTGCATTGTGTTTTGGCATTGGTGAGGCAGCTAACAAAGTACTGCCTCTCTTCTCCCTCACCACAGTCCTGAATTTGAGTATTCCTGCCTAAGAGAGAGAGGCTTCCCTAAGCCCAAAACATTTCTTCGATGTTAATATATTAATTTTTAATTAGAGGAAAATACTTCGCTGCCCTGTATTTATTTGTACTAGAATAGATGTCCCTCCCCTTCCCTTCCCATAATATTGCTGTTTGCAAAATCGCATTACTCACCTCCTATAACATTTCTTGTGAAGTGAGGTAGCATACCTGTCACTGAGGTAAGTCTAATATTCATATAATGTGTTTGTACTAGGCTTGCGCGAGTACAAGAATGGTGTCATTGCACTTAATTCACAAGTACCATCTTGTGTGCTGAGCACTGTGCAGGACTTCAAATGTGAAACCATAGGGGTAGGGAAGCCGCGCTTGTCCAGTGGACACGCTCTTAGGGGCATATCAACAAGGGCGTTATCTCTTCTTTTTTGGCTTTAAAAGCCAAAAAAAAGAAGAGATAAAACTAGCACCCTATCAACAACAGGGTGCTAACATGCAAATTTGCATGTTAGCACCCTTTTACTCTACGCTTCCCCTTGCATCTCTAATGAGATGCAAAGGGGGCGTTCCAGAGTAAAATAATAGGAGAAATGTCGCTATTTCTCCTAATATCAAGAATATCGCTAACCCTGTTAGAGACGAAAAAAGCAGCGCTAACCGTGGTTAACGCTGCTTTTTTACGTCTGGTATTTTTCTGACTTAGCCATGATATCCTATGGAAACAGGATATCATGGCTAAGTTTGTCTGTCCCTATCAACAAGCTAACGTGAGATTATCGCTGGGTTTCCAGCGATAATCTCATGTTAGCCACTTAGCGTGAGGATTTTTATCGCTATTGAGATAAGCGTTGCTAATAGCACGCTATCTCAGCGATAAAAATCAACGCTAGCCGGCGATAATTATCCTAGCGCTAAGTGCGCTTAGCGATAATTATCGCTGGTTGTTGTTGATATGCCCCAAAGTTGAAAAGCTAACCTAGCGTGTGTGGGCTACACCGGGTGGTAAAACCATTTGAAGAGCTCCAAGTTGAGTGCTCTTTTGGAAGTTAGCCTGCTGGTTCAGTGCTATTTTCATACCTCTCTGTTCTTGTGGAGAGTGGGAGTTTAGTAGCCCTGAACGTATTTAAGCCCATTAGAGAGGATGATATTAACATTTAACTTCCAGAATGGAGCCCAGAAATGTTACAGTTAAGAGGAGATATACGGAAATGGCTTCAGAGGAAGAAGAAATCTTTGTCACAGAATTATTCTGCAGCAAATCACCGATAAAGCAGTAAATGACGCCTTGCAAAAAGCTGCTGAAAAACAATATTTACATCTGATAATAAAGAAACCATGGAGACAGAGCCTCAAAGGGGATTATTAGTTCAAGGACCCAAATGAAAATACATTTTCCAGAATATTATAAACAAACTTGATTTTCCTGTTGAGATTCTCTCGTGCATCACAGATGATTTTTATGGTTTTGCATCAAATGATATTCTGCCCTGATCAAGGATATTCTAAAATGTGAGTGGAAATGCATTGAACAAATTAAAGTTCCACGTTTACTATCAAAAATATTTAATAGAATTTAAAAAGTAGCTTTCATAAAATGTGAAGTTTCATTCTTCATCAGCCAGTGTATTGTTCTCCCTAGCTGCAGAGAATCTGATTGTAGCAAAGATACACGGGCCCTTAAAAAGGGCATATGCCACAGCAAACCTTTCTGTTTGTAGTAGGTTGTAGGCAGCATGTGCCTCTCAGACATGAACTAAAGATTTTCAGCAGCTATTTGAGAGTGGTGATGATTGCATTAAAGTACTAGGAAAATGAGGGGGATATTCACAAGGAAGTGGCGGAGAGAGGCGTTAGCCTTGTTGGCTTAACACCTCTCTCCACCACTTCGGAAACGCAGGGCTGCACCATATTCACAAGGATATGGTGCAGCATTGCGTTTCACCCTGCGACAACACAGGCACCCTTGCACCAGAGTGCAAGGGTGTCTGTTGCAGGGGAGGATTGTTTATGTGTAGGAAGGTGTCCCTTCCTGCACATAAACAATCCTAAATGCAATTCTCTCACTTTCATGTGTGCTGTTTTATGCAGCACACATGAAACAGAATGGCATTTAAAAAAAAGGTTTGTTTATGTACAGAAAGGGACACCTGGAAAAAGCAAACCCGAGGAATAATAAAGTATTTCTCCTCGTTTCGCAGGTTTAAGACCAGGATTTTCCTGGTCTTAATTTTGGCGCTGCCTCCTATTTATGCTGCCCTTGGTGGGGCAGTATCAAACTCAATGGGTGTTGCGGGGGAACGCCCACTGCAACACCCACTGCCCACCCCTTTCACGGTAAAGACAGCGTGAAAGGGTGCCTTCTTCACAAGGCAGCGTTAAGCCACGTTAAGTGGCTTAAAGCTGACTTGTGAATAAGGCGAGGCCCATATCGCCATCACAACGTCATTGAAAGTGGCGTTATGGTGGCGATAGGGGCTTGTGAATATGCCCCATAGAGTTAATGGCAATTTTTTCATTAGACACTTTATTCACATTGACTGCCACTGCACTGGAGATATTATGACAGGTAAAAGACATTTGTGGTTAAGGCCACGGAAGATTGATGCAGCAAAGAGATCATTAATAATACATTTGCTTTTTAAAGGACAAAAGATAATTAGAGAGAACTTAGGTGCATACTAAAAATGTTGGCACAAGTAAATACATACAACTATTCAGAGCACAAAGGACAGCATTTTTCATATTCTAAAATACACAACAACAGATCAGAAAATCCTTCGGTGGGAGGGGTTGTGAGTCTGCCTATGGAGAGAACCTGATGCACAAATCTGGGAGGAACATCTCGGGTATCAAAATTCTGACTGTTAAGTCATTTTGTTCAAGTATGCAGCAAACATATACCAGAACAATTGGCATTACAGGTTCTGACAAAATGCTGTCAATTGGAATTGAAGTATAACCATCATGTCATGGTGACTCATCAAGCATTGGATCCTTGCAGGAGAGAAGTATTACTGAATATAGTACAACAATTGCAAAAATAGGAGCAATTGTTCAAGTTAAACTAGAAGAAAGAAACGGTTTACTCAATTCTATTTTTGGTAAAGAAACCTTCAGACAAATTAAGGCCAATTTTGGACTTTAGAAAACTAAAAACATTTCTAAAATAAAGACACAAATTCAAGACGGTGTCTTTGCAGACAATAATTCATCTCATATCTCAGGGAGACTTTCTCACTACAACAGATGCTTATTTTGATGCTCCCATGCATTTGTTGTCTGTAGCCTAACGGTTAGAGCATCAACCTTGAAGATGGAGAACCGGGTTCGATTCGCAGCAAGGGACGCTTAACATCCTGTGATTCTGGACAAATCACTAAATCTCCCTGCGCCTAACAAAATGTATGTGTCAATCTGTAAGGCACTCTGATACCTTCGAGTGAAGTTTGCGCTATAGAAAACTCAGAAAAAAAATGCTCCTGAGATTTGCTTTAGTCAGGACCAATGTCTGTTCAGAACTCTACTGTTTGGAAAAAAGAATTTCTTTCAAGAGTATTTACAAAGACACTTGCTCCAATCGTTGCATACCTTCAATTAATGGGAATTCAGTTACTTCATTAGACAAGATTTTAGCCCCTTTTTTTTTTAAAGGCAAAAAAATACACAGCATTGGTGTGTCAAACTACAGAAATTTGGATTCATCCTAAGCACAGACAAATAAGGCTTGGATCCACCATAGCAAAGACTCTTTTAGAAACGTGGTTCCAGATGGAAACTAGGAGAGTATTCCTTCCAAAGAAAAGAGCACACTATTCAAATCCAGTTGCAGAATGTTCAATAGAATGACTGCATCAGGAAATCAGTTTTTGATGGTTCAAAGACATATTTCAGCAGCCACATAGCAGTAGTAAATGGGGTGAAATTACATCCAAAGCCCTTAGTTCAGCATCCTTTAAAATATTATAATTCAGCCTCCCAGAACATGGCAGTGCAAATTGTAATGGCTCACCTGGATTTACTGCAGGGATGACATGGATGGAAGGGAAGCTAAATCCCAACTTCCCTCACCTACCTCCTTCACCCAACTTAATCAAAGCAAAAGAGGGAAGGTGGGGAAGGAGGGAAACGAAATAAGGGAAGGAAGGAGGAGTAGACGTCCACTGGATATTCTGTGGAGGTAGTCTTCTAGAACCCTGAAGGAGAAAGCACAAGGTGAGTGCTAAACATGGGTAAAAAGAGCTGGCTATAAGTTACCCCTCCCCTATTTCTAAAGAGATAACTTGGATGGAATATGCCAAGTGCGTGCGAAGAAACGACTCCCAGGGATGATAGAACACTCCCACTGTCTAGGAAAGACAAGGTTCAATATGTATTAGGACTGCGGAGGTTTGCATTTGAAACAACAAAGAAACAATAAAATACAAACCTAGGTTAGAGACACCATAGGAGTGGATAGGAGCCTTAGTCAAAAAATAATAATGTTCTTGTTACTCCTGCAATTAGGGAAAAACCAAAAAACTAATTTCCCTAGTCAAGAGGAAGCACAGGACAAATAAAAGGCAAAAAGAGCAGGGGTCAAGAATAAGCAAAACACAATAGTGGGGTATTGGATTTTTGAAATAGAGTTTTTTCTTTCTTTTTTGCAGCCAGAAAGAAGTTTACCAGAAACAAAGAGAACCTCAAGAATTACCCGTCAAGAGCGTAGAAGCATCAGATAAGAGCCTTTTCTTATGTCACAAAAAAATGGTCTGAATACAACAGAGAACAAAGATACTATGAACCTTTATAGCCCTTGCCTATTTTCTTGTCTTTCAAAGACAATTTACCAGGAAGCGGAGGGTTAAAAGAAACAGAAGCTCCCTTGCTACAAAGTTACCAGCCGGGAAGGAGCAGCGTATCGACAAGCCCCGGAAGAACACTAGAGGACCCAGGAAGAAGAAAGACACACCAGGAGCCCAGCAACATGAGCGTAAGAATGCGGAAGAAACTGTAGACAAAATGGATTCAGGTAAGTCGGGGAAAAAACCATGGGAGTGTGGTAAATAATTTAATTTCCGGTACTTAATTTGATGCGGAAAATCTATAACAATAGCTCAGTAAAATAAGAGGCAGAATCCGTGGTATTAGAGGTTCGGAACGGGCTTTATTCCTATACAAAGGAACATAATTCGAATTATGGGCCTTCTATTCCATCACCACGAGAGTTCAGGAAGGAAGGAGCAATACATTATTGACAGGTAATCATTTTTATAGAAAAGGCATTACAGTGAAACAGATGCAGGAGGCGTAACAGTTGATATCAGAGATAAAAGCATACATACGTAACTAAAATGGGTGTAACTAGGCGTAACTAAAGAACGTCATTAGATATGATGTCATAAATGGGTGGTTCCATGAAAGAATTTCGCAATGTCAGCAAAAATACTTGGCAGAGATGCGCGCGCAGCAGCATGACGTGTGATTGACGTGTAACTAGAGGGTGAAAGGGACTTGACATTTAGCTCTACATGTGGAGACAAAAGTCTGGGGTTATGTCAACCTAATCCCAAATCATATCTAATATACTATGTTTAAAGAACTGTGTTATCCAAAAAGAGAGGTCTCTTAGGATAGAATCTTATTCTATACTGACTATACTGACTGTTAGTGCGTGTACAAGCGTCTAAGTGTCTACACTAGATGCGAGGGGGTAGGAATATTCCATGGTAACAGGGCTATGAATTACTTGCATGAGGGCAGCGAGGCCTGGTCCTTTGCACGGTAGCTGGAGGAATGTTTACCTAAACTACTAGACAGGAATGCATCGGATGAGGAGCGGAGCAGAGCAGATAATCTTGAAGGTGAAATACAGTTTTTGGCAGGCAGACAGGCCGAGTCAGGCACCGTTAGCCGCGCAGGGAGTAAGACAAAGTTCATGGTCACAGATGCAGGCTCAGACTGGAGCTTTCAGAGGCAGAAAGGCAGAAAAAGGCTTAATGGCAGAATCAGGGCCTACTCGCCTGGACTGTAAAATGGGATAAATGAACCATATAAAGCCGGTGGCCTTTCATACTTAGGAATAGAATATCCGGCCCATTCATGGCGGATCTGAAAGAGGACATGTTGACGGTGGACGCACATGTGTTTGCGTCTTCATAACTGGAACTGGAGGGAACATACATGTACTTGTGATTTATACACGAAACCGTTGGGGTCCAAGATAGGGGACATGACCGACCATAAAAATCCATATTTCCACATTCCCTCCTTGTCCCCTACTTGCCCTTAGGAGATATCAATCTTCATCAATCCATCGATCTGTTCATATAACATCATTTGTTCTTCTTTCTTCTTCCGGGATTTTGAACGAAAACTTGGATGTGGGATACACGAGGTGGCACATAGACCACAAATCGCTGGCCCACATTGTAGACATAAGCAGCAACTGAATAGTATGAGAAAGCCAATACCTAGGAAGGAGAGCATTCTCCATCCCCAGGCTGACAACACGCCCCAGAACCAACTGGACCAAGTCCAGGTTCCTGGACTCTGGTGTATCTGGCTTACAATCTTATGAAGGCGGGTTATGGCTTTATATACTGACGGTGAATTTTCTGGTATGAAAATGCAACAACTTGATCCGATGACCCTACAAGCTCCGCCCCTATCGGCCAGGATGACGTCAAGGACAAGACGATTTTGAAGCACAACAATCCGCATAGCAGACTGCTCTTCTGTTAAATTGCCTAAGGCGGAAATAGTTTCGTTCACTACTGCTTCAAGGGTTCTGGTTAATCTACGTATCAACTTACTATTAGTGACTGTACCTATATAGGGAAAGAGACCTTTATTGAAATCTGTGTATTTTTCCCATGCTGTTTCAGTGTAATCGACTATTGGGAGATCTCTCTGCTGTCTATTGTGTACTAAATGAGTATTTCTATGATAATCAGGAGGAGCTAGGAAAACAGGTGGTAGAAGGAATGCTATGTAACAGGTACCATCCCAATCTAAAGGTAGGCGTATATATGCGGTCTGTCCACATATAAAGTAGGAATGACGAGAAGCTCTAAATGTAGACTTGCCTTGATCACTGAATTTTATCACAGTGGTGCATTTACTATGGCCCATGTGTATGGAGCCACTCTTTCTTATGCATAGTTCCCCTTTAACTGGGAATACGGACATGGCGGACAAGATTGGTGTAGCTTCAGATTCAACGTTCAGGATCATGAGGTTAAGTGTAAAATTACCTAATCCATATACCTCATTTTCTAGATCAGTTCCTGTTCTTTTGGGAAGTCCCTCCTTGTTAGGGTAGCAGACTTTAAGCAAAACTAAGTTCAGGTTTCCCCATACCCAGTTGTCTTGATAAACTGCTGAGTTTGTATCTAAGGAATTAATTAAACTAAACCATGCTCCACAGGAGCCATTGTGTGTGAATGGATATGGAAAGAGAGGCAGAATTCCCTTATAGTTCTGATAGGGAGGGAGTCGGCCACATATCCAACAATTTGTAGCATTGCTAGTCTGATGGGAATGATGTAACATACTAATAAAAGTGTTGTTGCGCAGCGCAAATCTATATGACAACTCATGCGGGGGTAATTCACTAAAAGAATGTTCAGCAGTAACATTGTAAACATGTTTAAAAATAGGATAGTACGTGTGCAACAATATACTTGCAGCGATTATTAAAAGACATAAGAAAAACAAAATTAATAACGTCACTGTGCAATGACTACGCAGTGATTTACAGTACGCATGTTTTTTCAACTGCATTTGATTATTTCTTTCTCTATTCCGGTCCAGAGGATACATGTCAGAGACAAATTCAACCGATTCACCTTGGAGAGGACTTAAACAATCAAATTGTCTGACTTATTGGACCTCAATTTTAGTCTATATAGTTCTGAGTTCGTTTGCTCAACCAAAGGGAGCTTTGAATCTGTCTTTGAGGAAATACAGGGTTTAGTCTCTATATCGGATGGTAGTCCATGAAATTTCTTGATATGACTTGAATGTATCCAACCTTTGCGACCTTCGATCTTCACGGCTGTCCTCGTGGTGAGCAGTACAAGTTGAGGCGATTTCCACCTCGGATCCAGCTGAGTCTTCCGGTCAAAATTCCGCACTAACACCAAGTCCCCGGGAACTACGTCGTGGGGTTTCACCTCGGTGTTGTCGGGAAAGGCTGCAGCTACCTGTGAACGACAAGATTGTAGTGCAGACATCAAGGAAGCCAGGTAATCTGTCAGCATATTACAGTCAACGTCAGTGATTTTACGAGGTATAGGCGTCCCCCACATATTTGGTGGTCTACCGAAGATCACCTCATAAGGGGATAGCCCTGTTCGAGAATGTGCTACCATTCTCATGTAAAAGAGTGCAACTGGTAAGGCTACTACCCAGTCGACACCTTTCTCTCTACATATTTTGGACAATCTAATTTTCAGAGTTTGATTATGTCGTTCCACGAGACCTGCTGCCTCGGGGTGTCGGACACAGTGAAATCTCCATTGATAACCTAACAAAAGTGAAACGTGTTTCATTAGTTCGGATGAGAACGGCTGGCCGTTATCTGAGTAGACAGCACGTGGTAAACCGTACCGTGGGAAGAATTCTCGAACCAACTGTTTGGCAGTAGTCGGGGCAGTGTAATCTGAAACCGGGTATGCCTCTGTCCAACGGGAAAGAGCACAAACAACTACAAGAACATATTTGAATCCTCGACATCGTTCCATCTGGATATAATCCATCTGGAGGACTTCAAAAGGGTGATCAGGAGGCTGAAATCCACCCTGTTCTACAGGAATGCTTTTACCTGGGTTAAACTGACAACAGATCATACAGGTACGAACTTTTTGTTTAGCTGCTGCTCGTAAATGTTTGTTGAACCAAATGTGTTGAATGCTGTCTAGCATAGCTTTTTCTCCTAGGTGGGCTGGACTATGTATTGTATTAATGATAACTTGGACCATTGAGTCGGGAAGAAACCATATAGATTTTTCCTTCGTCATCCATCCCTGATCGGTTTGGATCCCTCCTAATTCAGTCCATTTCTTTATTTCTTCTGTTGTAGCATGTGTCTGTATGTCAATTACGTCAAGAGCGGGATCCTTAACCATCATGCAGTGTGTTGGTGTAGGAACTATTGTCTTTGTCATGTCAGATGTGTGAGTTTGAGCAGTCTGTTTAGCTGTTCTGTCAGCTAGATCATTGCCTTGGGAAATGATATCGGTAACTTTCGTATGAGCTTTACATTTCATAATTGATATTGCAGTGGGTAGATGTATTGCATCTAATAAGGCATGAATGAGGGGTCCGTGCTGAATGTGGGCACCGTGAGAAGTTAAATAACCTCTCTCTCGCCACAGCACGCCGAAGTCATGTACAACTCCGAATGCATAACGTGAATCAGTGTATATGTTGACTTTCTTATTTGTGGCTTGAATACAGGCTTGTGTCAGAGCGATGAGCTCTGCTGCTTGAGCTGACAAGGTATCGATACAATTTGTTTCAATAATTTCAGTGTCTGTTGTGACTGCATACGCGGCCACTAGCTCTCCTGTACTTGTTCTCATACATGAACCATCTACATACAACGTCAGGTCTGGGTTTGACAATGGGACGTCTGTCAAGTCTTGTCTGGGTTTCGTCGTGATAGTAATAACTTCAATACAATCATGTGCTAGTGGGTCTGTTCCGTTTACTGGCAAAAGTGTGGCAGGATTCAATGTACTACAACGTCTGATTTCTATGTGTGGCTGAAACAATGTCAGTTCGTAACCGGTGAGTCTCGCTATAGTCAAGTGTTGTGTTTGCGTGCGGTTCAAGAGAACCTCTACTGCGTGTGGTACTTGTACTGTCAATTGATGTCCTAACACTATGGCATCGCTTTGTCTGATTGCTAAAGCTGTCGCTGCCACTGATTTCAGGCACGCAGGCAGAGCCTGAGCTACGGGATCTAATGTACTAGAAAAATAAGCACATGGTTTGTGTGATCCTGCTTGTTCCTGTGTGAGTACTGACAAGGCAGTACCTTCGCGTTCTGTAACAAAGAGTGTAAACTGTTTACTGTAACATGATGTTGCTAGGACAGGTGCTTGACATAAAGCTTTCTTTAAACTTTCAAAGGCGTGTGTATGTTCTTGAGTCCAAGGGAGGACAGTCGATGTGGCTGCCTACTGTGTTGTCAACTGAATGAGTGGTTTTGCTAGAAATGCATACTGAGGGATCCACTGCCTACAATATGAAGTGAGGCCTATAAAAGCCCGCACCTCCTTTTGTGTCTTGGGTACTGACATGTTATCAATTAACTGTATGCGGTCGGGTGTAAGCTGCCTTCCCTCCTTGGACAGCGAGTGCCCAAGGTAAACAACTCGCTGGACACAGAATTGCAGCTTAGTAGGGGACACCTTGTGCCCCTTTTCGGCCAAAAATTGTAAAACCGTCAGTGAAGCTTTTTCACATTCAGGTTCGCTTCTAGCGGTGATCAGCAGATCATCGACATATTGAAGCAGGGCAGTGTTGACTGGCATGTGGATACTGTCAAGTTCTCGTTTCAGTGCTTGGCTATAGATGCTGGGGCTTTCTGTGAATCCTTGAGGTGCGCGTGTGAATTTAAAGCTTCGTCCATTTAAACTAAATCCGAACAAGTATTGGCTTTCCGGATCTATTGGGACGCTGAAAAAGGCATTCTTGAGATCAATTACAGTAAAGAATGTTGCTTCGGAATCAATGGCTGTCAGTAATGAAGAAATGTCTGGAACTACGGGGTATTGTGGTACAATACATTTATTTAATTCGCGCAGATCAATAACCAATCGATATACTGGCGGGGCTTTTGGATCAGTTCGTTTAAGAATCGGAATTATCGGGGAATTACATACATTGGAGCCGGTTTCCACAACCACTCCTTGGGTAATAAGCTCGTCAATGATTTGCAGTAAAGCCACTACAGCATCTGGTGGTAACTTGTATTGTCGCATTCGTGGTAGTACCACTCCTGTCTTTAGTGTGACTCGATATGGTGTAATGTTCATGCAACCAACATCTGTAGGGCCTTGCGCCCATAAATGTGTGGGTAAAGTCTGCAGTCGGTGATCCATATCTCGGGACACGTAGTGCCCTTTGAAATCACGTAAAAACAATCTTACTCCTTCCGGAGAACAACATATTATAGCTCCTAGAGCTTTCAATGTTTTTATACCTAACAGGTTTTCTGGACATGATTTAGTAAGCAATAAATCTGTAGTTCGTGTCAAGGGACCAATCGTAAGTGGAAGAGGCTGTGACACTTCGTTAATGATAGGTTTTCCTGAAAAACCAAGGGAAATATTCTGTGAGCCTGAGAGGGGTGCCCCTGGAACTTCACTACGTTTTATGGTTGTTTGGCTTGCCCCTGTATCAAGTAAAAATTTTCTATCTTGGCCTAATAGTTCACTGTGTACATAAGGTCCTTCTTGATCTATAGGGACCTCGATAAGGGGTAAGCCAACTTCCCTCTCTAGGCTGTTTCATGAGTATCGTTGATAATCAGGATAGTCATACTGTGCGGTCTGGTACATCTGTCGTGTCGTTGTTGGTATGGCAGCAATAGGCTGCGGTGTTGGAGCTGGCATAGACTGTTGCGGAGCTGGCATGGCCTGTGCATGCTGCGGAGCTCCTTGTTCGTTCTGATCCTGTCTAAGTGGTCGTGGTCTTTCTTTTGTATTACCTATGGCGATATTATGTTTTAAAACTGGACAATCGTGTACATAATGACCTGGCTGTTTACAATAGTTGCATGTCCCCTTTACAGAACCTGCTGAAACACTGGACTGTGTCATACCCTTTTTATGACCGTCAGCTGGAACTGTCTGGGAAACTAGCATTTTCATTTTCGTGTCTTTCATGCGTCTTTGTTCATGTTCTTGTTCCTCTCTAATTCTATTGTGATGGTACTGTAGCATTTGTAACATTTGTGACGGAGTGTTACCTTGCCAGGTACTCTCGAATTTCAATACTCTATTCTTAACTTGGGGCAGGGCATTTTCAACTAATTTTGTCACAAACAGATGTGGATACGATTCGCTACTTGCTTTTATTCCACTATTTATACCAAAACATTTTTCGAATCGGGCATAAAAATCACTAGTGTCTTCATCTTGCTTTTGTTTACAGGCTGAGATTGCACCCCAGTCTTCCTTTTTCGTAGTTAATAAACGTGGCAGTACCTGTACTAGTAAACCTGGTAGTATTTTGGTCTTGTCCCCAAGCCCTAAACCTGGACCTCGAGCTGTTTCTTCGTTTTCTAATGCTGTCCAATCTATCTTTTGGTCTCCCACCTCCCAATCCTTTTCTTTCAGTTTTTCATAAATGCCCGCAGGCATTAATACCTTTAATATTTTCATAATGTCGGGATAGGTATACTCTCCCATGAGCAACATGTCTTTAATTTCACGGTGGAAACCCGCTGGGTCTTTGTCATGACTGGGTACCACTTTCTTCATTTCTAATAGTTCCATTTTAGATATGGGTGTGTATACAAACACACGTTTAAACTGATTGTCATCACCTTTTATCGGGTGGACTTCGCGTAAGGGATTCTGTCTATCCATATAATACGTCGTTCTTTCCTTGATGGGCAGTGAGACATGTTCGGGGCATACAAAAAGAATATACTGCTTTCTGGATTCTAGTATTTCTCTAATTAACTCAGTACCTGAACCTCTCCATTTATTCGTGAGTAATTCAGTCAATATATCAGGTAAGGGACCAGGATCGGAGTGTTGGCTTTTATATAATGTAAGGAGTTGTTGAATCATGTAGATACCAGCTAAACGCTGTTCATCTGGGTTGAGGTTCAAAAACGTGTGTGCTAGTGTATCATCACTATATTTTCCGGGACTGTCAACCCAGTGAACGGCTGACCTGGCTAATTCTTGTTCGTCCATAGAATCGAGTATATGATAACCCCTTCGTTCTCGGAGTAATTTGTCAGCGGCTTGGAACGAATGTTCGGGGGACCTTATATTTATTATAGGTGTTTGGAAATTTCTGTTATTATCTGGACGTATCGGACGTATCGGATCAGTAAAGCATCTAGTATTATTGCAAGATCTTCCTCTACCTACATAGGCCATTGTTTCTAACTGTCCTGTGGGCAGTTCTAATTCTTCCTCCTCTTCGGTTTGTTCAGGCTGGTCTACTGCTAATCTTTCTTCGTGTATTCGTTCTACTTCTTTGCGGATTTTTCGGCACATAGCTATTATACTTAATCGTTTATCATGTCTCCCTTCTGATATATTCCGACTCCATGTGGTAAGAATTTGCATTTCTTCCGGATTTACCCCTGGTCGGTCTTGATTTCTGACCACACAATTTATGAGGAAACGTAACAGTTCTCCCTGTATCTCCACTTTCTGGTACTCCATGGCTCTATTAATACTTTCAGAATCTCGCCCTGACTGGACAAAATGATATATATTTTCTAAATGTGTAGTCATTCCTGGTAGCCTCCCTAAATATATTGCAGCTCGTCGGATACGTAATGAGGCCAGCAGCATTTCATCCTTTTTGCCGGGCACAGGGTCATATCTACAATCTATTAGAAGTTCCTTAAGCGTGTCTGGAGTTACTAGTTTGGGCGTACGTTGGTGAGCTAATTCTTGAAAGGAAAGTTTATTTACTCTGGGTGGCGTGGAAAAAATGTTTGTTGTACCTCCTGTAGCACCGCCTGGGGTGCTGGGTGTGAAAGGATTCGTTGAACGTGATATAGCAACCATAGGTGTGGGTACAGCTGTAGAAACAGATGTGCTTGCCGGAACTTGTGTCGGAATTTGTTGTTGCGGAGGTACAGACGGAGGGTCTTGGCGTTGAACCCCCTCGGCAGGCGGTCTATGTGGTGCAGTATTAGCATACTCGGGAGCTGCGTCGTCTAAATAAGAGGAAAGGAAAACATCTTCTGCGGTTCTGGGATGCCCTTTGGGATGTGCTTTTATCGGAAACAATGGGGGTGGCAAGTCTTTGGGTATCTCCAGAGTAGCCTTAGGTAACCCTTCGGCCAGAAGAGGATACATACCATTCATAAGGGCATTTCTTTGTCTGTCTACTTGTTCTGCTTTTGCTAGGGTACCTTCTTCAATTAATAGATTCTCTCGGACTTTATCGGAATTCTCCTTACTCTTCTCTTCCTGTCTACGTGCTTTTTCTGTACGTCTATACGATTCTTTACGCCATAATTCAATGGCATCTTTCTGTGATTGTCTAGCTTTCTTTTTCCATAATTCTTCCTCTACTTTCATGATGCAATCTGCATCCCAGGTCCCAGCTGCGGGCCACCTCTGACTTTCTGGGAGTTCCTTGGTGTAGTCTACCCATAAATCAAGAAATAATATGGCGTCTAGGCCATGTTTATGATACATGAAGTACCCTGGAGTGTCCCTAGGAGGAATGGGAACAGCTTCTTCGAGTACCCCTTTTCTAGTTTTGATCTGTCTTAATTTCGAAAAGAGCGGCATATTGAAAACTGATCTGATACCTAATTCTGAACACGTTTAACACAACAAAACACAATAATGAACAGTCATTCACACCACAATATGCAGAACGTATTTAAAACATTTAACATTTAATGAACAACAATGATGGCCATTTAGGGAACTAGTCACTAAGCATGATACTCGACACTAACTAGGTAATTCTGAATTATATACTAGACATACTAGATATACTGCTAAACAGTACAGATACACTGCTGAAACAGTGCAGACCGGATTTGTGTACCCAAACCCGTCTTGACCGGCACAACCTATGTGCACGTCAGAACGCCTCCCCGACAATGGTACTCACCGGGTAGCTCGGAACGGAAGGCCTCGGAACTGAACTGAACTGGACTCGGACCAGACTGGACTCGACTCGAAACTGCGGAACTTCGGAACCTGGTGGGCCTCTGTATACCTCGGATCTTGCTCTCTCAGCTAGGCTCTGGTCGGGATACTTCGCACTTCTCACCGCCTCGTCTGGGTGTTGATCGCAGCCTCAGTTACCCCCGCTCGGCAGGAGGGAGATACAGGAAATCCTGTGGGTACGCGTTGTGGTCCGTCCAGCTGTGGCAGGAGACCGGGCCTGCAACGCACCTCCGGCGCGTGAGATGAGAAAGTGTCCCTGTTCGGGCGCCATACATGTGGTAAATAATTTAATTACCGGTACTTAATTTGATGCGGAAAATCTATAACAATAGCTCAGTAAAATAAGAGGCAGAATCCGTGGTATTAGAGGTTTGGAACGAGCTTTATTCCTATACAAAGGAACATAATTCGAATTATGGGCCTTCTATTCCATCACCACGAGAGTTCAGGAAGGAAGGAGCAATACATTATTGACAGGTAATCATTTTTATAGAAAAGGCATTACAGTGAAACAGATGCAGGAGGCGTAACAGTTGATATCAGAGATAAAAGCATACATACGTAACTAAAATGGGTGTAACTAGGCGTAACTAAAGAACGTCATTAGATATGATGTCATAAATGGGTGGTTCCATGAAAGAATTTCGCAATGTCAGCAAAAATACTTGGCAGAGATGCGCGCGCAGCAGCATGACGTGTGATTGACGTGTAACTAGAGGGTGAAAGGGACTTGACATTTAGCTCTACATGTGGAGACAAAAGTCTGGGGTTATGTCAACCTAATCCCAAATCATATCTAATATCCTATGTTTAAAGAACTGTGTTATCCAAAAAGAGAGGTCTCTTAGGATAGAATCTTATTCTATACTGACTATACTGACTGTTAGTGCGTGTACAAGCGTCTAAGTGTCTACACTAGATGCGAGGGGGTAGGAATATTCCATGGTAACAGGGCTATGAATTACTTGCATGAGGGCAGCGAGGCCTGGTCCTTTGCACGGTAGCTGGAGGAATGTTTACCTAAACTACTAGACAGGAATGCATCGGATGAGGAGCGGAGCAGAGCAGATAATCTTGAAGGTGAAATACAGTTTTTGGCAGGCAGACAGGCCGAGTCAGGCACCGTTAGCCGCGCAGGGAGTAAGACAAAGTTCATGGTCACAGATGCAGGCTCAGACTGGAGCTTTCAGAGGCAGAAAGGCAGAAAAAGGCTTAATGGCAGAATCAGGGCCTACTCGCCTGGACTGTAAAATGGGATAAATGAACCATATAAAGCCGGTGGCCTTTCATACTTAGGAATAGAATATCCGGCCCATTCATGGCGGATCTGAAAGAGGACATGTTGACGGTGGACGCACATGTGTTTGCGTCTTCATAACTGGAACTGGAGGGAACATACATGTACTTGTGATTTATACACGAAACCGTTGGGGTCCAAGATAGGGGACATGACCGACCATAAAAATCCATATTTCCACAGAGGCCTAGCGGGATCCGCGCTGGAACGCGGAGCGCGTTGCCAGCGCGGACCCCTGCTTTAAGTATTAATTAAGAGCCACCCTCGTCCGCTGTCAGAAAACACGGGGCGGGGCTCGCATCGCTGCTCTCGAATGCGGGAACGGGTGCTGCTGTAATCAGTGCATCTCGAGAAGCCTGACACAAATACCAGTATCGCAACAAATTAGACAGGATATGAGTTGGTAGGCTTGGGCGACAAATCTGTTTTCAGGAGTAGCGATTTTAGGGACTGCATCTCCCAGGGCCAAAGTAATTTTTATGGGAGGGGTTTGTGGTCCCTTTATGTGAACCCTTGAACCCTATCCCCTGTGGCTGATGTGAACTTTATGTACAGGGGTGTCAAGCCAGTCTGTGGCCCTGGGACCCCACCCCCAGGGTCCAAAAAGAGCCATTGTCCCGGGACACTCAACCGACAATGTCTTGTTCCAAACTCAAGACAGTGTGGATTGTGAATATAAATCTAATAAAAGCAACAGAGCTCGGCTCATACTAGGAGTAATTGGCTCATACTAGGAGTAATGAAGATTGCCGGTAAGTAATTGGATCCTTCCTTCCCTCTGATCACTCTACGGAGCATCTCTGATACAAATTCTACCCATTGCACTGAGGCGTTAGAGCATATCCACAGAAGGTACCACTGCATTATCAACAGCTGCATTGCATCATCAACTGGGGCCGCTGCAACAGAAGTGACATCAGCTGTGCATAAAGCAAAGACAACATCAGCAGCTTCCAGGAAGGCAGTGACTAAAGCCCTAACCATGATTGCAACCACAGGAGTAACAATAGTAAAAAAATTGCTTCCTACATGCAGCAGTCACAACAACTGACATCATAGCAGCGACAATAATTGCAAAAAATGTCAGTAAGGTAGGACAACTGCTGCAATGTCACTGACAAAAACATAAAGGTGATTAGGATAATGCTTGAATTAATTTCAGGAATTGTTAAGTGCTATGCACTGCACTTCAGTCCATCGTTTTTTTGTGACAGTGCCACTGCAGAAAGGGACCAACCATACGCAAGCTACACTTGATCCTGTTTCAATAGGGCTAGAACAACCTGAACTGCTAACTGTTGTCCTCTCTGAATAACAAACCAAGAAGTCCAAGAGCAGTTCCAGCCTGTTAGGTCTCATCATTGAGTTTAGACCTGGTAGAAATTTCAATGATTCAGGAATATTCAGAATAATTTCGGTAATTCCAATAATAACACTATCACACCCTCATGCGTTATTAAGAGTAAATTGGGGGAAATAATTTCTACCCCAGTGGCTGCTCGTGCTATTTTTTAAGTTCTTTTTCATTTAGAGTTGTTTCTTTGCTCAAAATGTATCATCACGTCCAAGAGGGTGTATTTTGCGTTAAGAAACTAGTGCTAATTGCTGGGAATAAGTTCAGGGAACATTCTACCGCAAATGCACATTTAGAGAGCGTGAATGCTCACACTTGCTATTCATGTCCTGTTGCATTTAGGGCTATTTTCTTAGCCCAAAATGCATCCTCATATCCATTTTGGATGGGAGGAGGCATTTTTGTGCTATGAAAATAGCACTAAATGCAGAATTACTCTTTTTGCATAATTCGACGTAATCATGCAGAAATTTGGGGAAATTCGGCAAGATTAAACTACACAGAATTACTCACATTACGCCCACCCCTATTAGAGGTACAGCTTAATCCCTAGGCACAGCAAGCCCGGAACACGTCTCTGTTAATAGTCTATGCACTTAAGGTGACACTGTGAGAAAAACAAACAAGGACTCCCCAAATTTACCTGCCAGGCTCTAATGTGCTAACATATGTGCACAGACTAGACATGTGTTGCCTTTGCGGGACCTACGCCTTTCTGTGTCTCCTAAGCCTGTGCCCAGTTTATTTATTCCTAAAGTTGACAGTACCATAGGGCAGGTTACATAGTAACAGAGCACAAATAATCCAACTGCATTTGTGCAGGTCTTAGTTTACGCACAATAACACAAATAAAGCCAGTCCTATTTGCTTTGCCTGTGTTTGAGTGGTGAAGTCATAATGCCACAATCACTAGTAATACACATTGGTAAATCTCTTTTCATATGGAGTGTTAGTGGAAGTATTATATTGTATTGTAATTGCATTTATATAGCGCTTACTACCCCTGACGAGGCGTCAAAGCACTTTTTCGGCAAGTAGCACGCTACTCCTGGACCCATAAAGGATTAGTGTTGAATTAGTATAGTGAAATATGAAAGTAATTTTAAGTGGTGCATAGGTTATTCAGTTATTTGGAGTGAGAAGGATAGCGAGCGATAGAATAGGAAGAAAGGTTTGCATTCATATGCACTAGTTACCTCCGATTGGTGTTAAAGTGCTTTTTTGCTGAGTAGCACGCTACTCTGGAACCCATAAGAATTAGTGTTGAATTAGTACATTGAAGCATGAAAGTAATTTGAGTGGTGGATATGTTAGTCAGTTATTTGGATTGAGAAGGGTTGGGGAGGGGTAGAAAAGGGAAAAAGGTTTGCATTTATATAGCGCTTGTAACCCTGATGGTGTGTTGAAACGCTTTATTGGTGAGTAGCACGCTACTCTGGAACCCATAAAGGATTAGTTGTGAATTAGTATAGTGGAATATGGAATATGAGAAGTGATAGTTAGTCTGTCATTTTGATTGAAAAGGACAGTGGAGGGATAGAAGAGTGAAGGATTTGGATTTTTTTGCTTTTTTTTGGGAGGTCATTTCAGTAGGAGGAGGCTTTTGGATGAGTAAAAGGGGGTTTTGAGGGGAAGAGTCAGAGGGAAGAGTTTAGAAAGGTTTATTTTGGGGGATTGGTATAGTAAAAGATGTGTCGGATGATGCAAGGAGGTGTAGAGCAGGGAAGAGTCTAGAAAGGGTTATAATGGGGATCATAGTAGTGGTATGGGGTTTGGGATAAATGAGAGAGTGGATGTATAGGATATATTGATAGATGTATAGGGTGAGAAATAGGGCAGTGCATTGGAAAGAGTAGTAGAAAGAAGTTCAAGATGAGTCAGAAAGTTGGGCTAGAAGATATATTGAGAGAAGTATAGACAGGAGTAGGGTAGGGCAGTGGGAATGCAAAATTAGAAGAAAGTGATAAATATATAGATCCAGAAGTACATTGAAAGTATATAGATGCATAAAGGAGGTACGTATATGTAGATTAAAGATATAGATAGAGGTACAGAATGAGAAATATGGTAGTGCATTGGATATGCTTTTTCAGGAGAAAAGTAACAAACACACAGATCCAAGTACATGGAAGGTACATAGATGCACAATGGAAGAAGCAAGTACATGTAGACCAAAGATGCAGCAGATAAACTCCAGTTTTCAAGTGTTATTGTACTTTAATTTTTTTAAAATCGTTTTTACAACATAATTATTTTACATGTTATAAAAGATAGGTACATATCTATAGTGAAAACAAATGCTTACATACAGAGGGATATGCTGTAAATTGTGTTTGCTGATGGTGATTTCTCTCAGGTGTTGACAACAGAAATGGTCAAACATTTAAAAAGGAATATGTTTGATCTTTTCACATCTGTAGTGTGCCACCAATGCAGCCAGCAATTTGGAACAACAAGAAAAAAAAAGAACTCATGCCAGAGGGGAACAAATGTATTTATAAACTTTAAACTGCAACCAGGTATCTCAGAAGATGAGCATCTATAGCAGAATACAAGGACCGATCGCGCTGATCAATGTTTAGATATGTGGTACATGCAATGCCCCATCTGCAAAGAGAACAGGGTCTACAAGGTCTTTAATTTTTTGTAAGGCCAATAGTAAAGAGCTGTTCTAAGATCCTGCACAAAATACTTTTTGTTCGCTATGAAGAATTTGGAAAAATGCACTAGGTTAATCTTTGCATGCAGCACATGTGCTATGCCAAATAGAACCACAGTATCATGAACACCATGACAAGTCCTGTTGAGACTTTTTTCTGTTTTCATCACGAGCCTGCTTGCAGACTTATATTTTAGTAGAAAGTGCAACGTTTTAGACATGTGCAGACGTGTTAGTATCATATCTTCCTCCTATAAGGGCAGACATTTTTTTGTTTTTATTATGGCCGCAGCCATAACAAGATGGATGATTATAGTAGAAGCTGACATGCTGTCAATGTCTTCTTTACAGGGGGAAATTATCTGTATGAAATCTATAATCAACAAGACACACTTAGCACTATATTTGTTTTGTCTTGAGACGTTAGTGTCTTCAAGAACTGCTTTATTTTATAAAAATAGGATAAAATCGGCAACCAGATACTATACAAACCAAGGTATCGGACCTCATGCCTCTCTGCAGTGACAACTGGCCACGAACGGTGGCCGCTCCAGGAGCGGTGCAGAGCAGTGGCCTTCAGCCAGACACTGCTTATTATTATCCCAGGCAAGGTCTCTGATGGAGACTAGGTAAAGGGCTATTTTCTGCAGAGAGAATGTATGCTATGCGATCCATCTTAATTGCAATTTATAGACTTGTTATTTTTTGACGGCTAAATTTTAGCATAGCACTTTGAATTAGCAATAGGGCTTTAGGATATTAGGAATGTAATAACCAGGGTAGAACTGTTCATAGTGTTGTCACTGCAAGATGTCATGCATTGTTGCATTTATTTTCTCATTTTGTGTGGTTATCATTCATATTTTATGGACTAGACTTGGATTTTAAAAATAAACAATTTTGGGCCATATTCACAAGGAGCTCTCGCCGAATTAACGGCACTTTATCGCAGCCAAAGTCGTGATAAATTTACCTCCCCATTCACAAGCTGGTGCTAACAGCTCATAGCACCAGTTTACCCACGATAGCAGCCGCAAAAAACAACGCCACAGAGGACCCCCGCAACAATCACTAATGAGATGCAGAGTGGGCATTCCCGTGCCAAAAGCCAGGACCACACCACACCTCAACATTCTCAACGACCAGACAGATCGGCGATAAAAATACAAAACAGGCGATAGGATGCGTTAGCACCAGGAAATCTAAACCTGCTCTGACCTGGTGTTAAGTCGGACGGCAGCCAGCACCACAAAAGGGAGCACAGCCCAGGGCCACATCGGAAGTGCAACAGATGTCAAGGAGCCACTCAACATGCTGCCCGGACACCCAAGAGGGCCATAACACCCACGACACCACCCCCAGGACCCCACCCCACACCCGGAACCCCCCCGGATAACCACAGAGGCAGCGCAGACAAAGACAGCGGACCCCCAGGAAACACACCAGCCTCACAGACCCAACATCTGATAATGTCACCGTCCACTACAGGCTGAAAGGGACAACCATCTTACACATCCTGACCATCATCCCCTAACAGGCCTAAGGCACCAACATAGCAGACAACCAACATCCCACCCCACACCAAGCTGCTGGATTGGCTGCACCTGTTGGCCCCTGGCAACCCCCAAACAACACCCGCGTCGGAGGAGTCTCACAGCCAGCCACATCCAAGTCCCCCACACCTGTCTTGGACATCACCATCATCCTGGTACCCCAGTCCCCATACGTCCAACACAATGTGCAGGATCAGCTGGAGTCCAAGCAAGGACCATACGCCATAGCAGGATGCATGCATGTATTGGGGGTAATCCACAGCACAGATGTCCCACCTGTGGCCCCTGGTGACACAGCATGCAATCCCCACAACAGGAAGCACACGTCTCACATCAAGATGCAGGCAACATCAGAACACCGTGGAACCTCCAACAATATCGCCTCCAAAAACACAGCCAGTGTGCATGATTCCTTCACCCTCCGACAGTCCATCATCAACCAGCCTACCCAGGATGGCAACAATGGAAATGCACAGCCCCTTGGCAAGTTTCAAATGGACACCCTACTCACCTCAACTCCACAATCATGCAACTCACAACTCTGGCAATGCACACGTCACAAAATCACTACCAACATGCACAACAACATGCCCACCCATCAGACATGACAGAACAACTAACAATGCTAACCTGGGCAAGCCCTGTACATTTACCATCAACAGCATGGCACCTCAGCCACACAACATCCGAACGTGGGGAGAGGTGGCAACCAGGTATCTGTGAAGGATGCAGTAGAACCATGATTGGGAAGTACACAATGCCAACAGTGGCAGAGATGTGCTGGACAGACCGCAGTATGCAGAACACACCCATATCCATGGCGACACACACCTCTGGTGTACGGAGTCCAGTGGACAGTGGACGCAACCATTTCACCCCAGCCAGTGGGGGACCTTGCAGAAATGTTGCCTGTTACACCCCCCCAAGTGTGACCAGAGTGGGATGGCCCAGCCTATGCCACGCCTGCGTAGGGGTGTGAATAAAAAGCACGTAACCCTGGGCGTGGTCCTCTTCTGGAAAGCACAACGTCTCTGCCAGGGTGGCGCCTCCCACCCCACCACGAGGCCAACGCTGTCCTCGTGAGCGGAGTTGCCTGCGATGCTGTGTTCCAGCCGGACCCCGGCACGCTGGACCATGAACCCGACAGGCCCGCCCCTGCGCAGCCAGGCCACTCTGATCACCTGCAGACATCGGCGTGTGTCAAGGAGGGCCCGCCACGTGCCGGCGCAAGCTTCAAGCCCGAGGGCCGCGACCATGACAGCCTCCTCAGTCCATCGCGGCCTCCACGACACAGGCCCGCTTTACTCCTTTCTCGTTGACGTACTCTACTGCCACCTTTGGACTATTCTTCGGCCCAGTTGGTCACATGTGCCAAAATGTGTCCAGATTCATGAATGGCAGTGACCCCAATTCAGGGCCAGCGGCCAGAGCACCAGACCCACCTCAATCAGTGATGCATAGTTCCATATGAGAATCTAGCGACACGTGGTGCCACTAACCCTGTTCAACGCCAGCCGGCGACACGTGGTGCCACTAACCCTGTTCATCACCAGCCGGCGACACGTGGTGCCACTAACCCTGTTCAACACCAGCCAGCGACACCTGGTGCCCCTAACCCTGTTCAACGCCAGCCGGTGACACGTGGTGCCACTAACCCTGTACAATGCCAGCCGGCGACACGTGGATGGGGGACCAGGACTTCCCTGTGGACCAGTAGGTCCCACATCCAGCACCTAGTCGCAAATCACGAATGGCAGAGTCCACACCAGTGGTCGCACAGAGAGGAGTAAGAGGAAGATGCGGCTCAGTATGGACGAAAGCCAGGCTACAGTCACGGAGGTGACCGAACACATGGTGCCACTGAACCTGAACTACGCAGGCCGGTTGGGCCATCCAACCTATGCCCGTGACACTCGGTGAATGGCCAGTGCTGACCGCTGCCTCAGGCCAACACCACGGCCAACTAGGTCACACATTTGGGACTGAACATCGGTCATTCCAAGGCAGAATGCATTTTATTGCATATTCGAAGATGCTAAGAGGATGACGCATTGCATTCCGGAGCGAACAGGATCATCGTCACGGAGGTCAGAGAACACTCCCGACAACTGCCCTTGTGTCACAAACTCTGTGCCTTGAGAGCCCACGACACGTGGCTGTGGGCCACTGCTGAGCGCTGGCTCCAGCCTACACTGCGGGCCAGTAGGTCACAGAGACTTGATTTAGCAATGATGGAGTTCATATCAGTGTACCGCCAGCATTGCAGTCCGCACACCCTCTCAGCACCTGTGCCACTAAGTCGGTTCCCTGACATTCATGGACACTCACTGGTCGTGCATTTGTGGCATTTGAGTCTATGGACTAGGGGCTAGTTTTCATCCTCATGTAGCTGATACCGAGTTGTTGGTGTGAACGGGGTTTGCGCTTTCCACTCCTCCATTTGCTGCTTCCAGATGACATCAGACCTTCCACATCATGCCCTGGAGGACAGCTTCCACTGTCCCCCGAAACACTCTACAACATACACCTCAGACAATGATGAGGACCCGCTCAGGTTGCATGGCCCATCTGACTGCACCGCAAGTCAATGTCCCATGGCTGGGTGTCTGTGATGGCCGCAGTGCATCCGGGGCCACTAACTCTGTGCTGGTCCGGTCCGGGACCCATTCCAAGAAATAGGATGGCCACTGAAGCGTTGGCCTTGGGGTCATCAACACCATGTCTCTGTGGCCCAGCGCTGTACGCAGCCTCTGGCCCCAACTGCTTCCCACCAGGGCTCACACACCAAATCGAGTCCTGACCGGCCTGGATGTGGCATCACCGCAGGAGGTACACGCCACCACAGCAAGGACCACCTCCAACAGCCATCTGCCACAGTCGACACAGTGGTCCTGACAGACTTACGGAGTTGCTCAGACCTGTCGTGGATGCCATCATCAGCCTGATACCCTGCTCAGCACTCCGGGTGCCAGTGACTCAGTGCACCGCAAGCCATTGTCCGTTACTGATTGACTTTTGTGCTGCGGAGATGTTGCGCAGCAATGTCACCTCATGCAGTGGGGAAGATCTGGAACTATGATGAGGAAGATGTGCCAAGTGTGGGGATGGGAGATGGCACAGACAATGGGAGGGCAAGAGGCAACATCCCCAAGGCAGGAATGCAGACTGGAGGTGGTAGTCAAGCTACACACCCGGGACCATTACTGGGTATTGCGCTGTGGACTGCTGACGCAACTGTCACCTCAGACATTGTGGGAGACCTGGGACGTTGATGAGGAAGTTGATGCAGGTGTAACACAAACCCACTGCATCTGCATCAGGACTAACACGAAGGGACACAATCCTAGCATTTCCTACACATGAGCGCGCTCATCTCTAGTGCCCCTACCTCCATACACTGCAACTCACGGAACCTCCTGACTGAATTTTGGGTGACCTCTGTCCTTACTCCGGCTTCCTCCATGTTGCTGTGCAGTTGACTCTGTTATGCATGTGTTTGCTATTTCCGTTGCACTGGTGTCCAATGTTCAAGTTGTTGCCAGCACCAAGCATTCCGTGTGGGCTGGCTTACACTCACCCCACACACATCTAGCACAGGCATCACTGTACATGTGGCCCTGCCAATATAGGGGCTTGGCGCATGTGCCCGTAGCCAGTTCAACATGATATCGGCGTGTGTCCCTGAGGTCTTGTTGTATGCATGAGGGCCCTATGACATTACATTGGACTGTGTACATCGGATGCAGACGTGTCACCACAGGCAGCGGGTTGTAGCTTGAACATGTATCTTTGTCATCCCCCACTCAATTCGTAAGGGGAGTGTCCAGGGCCATCGTACGCAGAGCCAACATGGGTGTGTGACTGCTATTTGAGCGCCCCTGCCCGGTGTTCTGTACTGTGAATGTGCATCTACATGTGTCTCTATGGGAGTGTGGGTCTCCTTAGTGGGGTGTTGATAGGCCCTGAAGGGTGCTAGACACCTACGTATGTGTCCTTGTTCGCAGTCCATGGTTTCGGACCCCACCCACACCTGTTGGGCCACCTCCTTTTTGCGTGCAGGAACATTGCATTGGGGTGCGATGTGTGGGTGGGTGAAGTTTCGTGAGCCAGCTGTGCTTGCGGGTGCTTCCTGCTGTGTGGTCTGTTGCAGGCTCGGTGTTCTCCTCTGAGTAGCTTGGCTGTCTGAGTCCTGGTGGGGGGTTTCGTGGGATATCCATGTGCTGTTGTAGGGAGTCGGTGTCGACGGTGTGGTGGTCCTCTCAGGCATCACTGATGTGTTGTATGCTGTTTGTGTTCACATATATGTTGGCGCATTGTACAGGTTTGCATGCAGACTGTATGACAATGTACATTGTGACTGTTTGGGGGTGCAGGATTCTTCTGCGGGACAGTGTACATTTGGTCTACATGAGGGATGTGAGGTCGTACGTGTACATTTCCATTTCACAGTTTCCGGCTCCGTCAGATGTAGTAGGCATTTTCTGTGCATGTGCGTAGCCAGTTGTGTCCTCTGTTCTGCAGTGTCGACTATGCGCGTTGTTCCTCGTTGTCGTCAATGTGGGTGTGCTGGTTGTGCTATATGTGTGTGCTGCAGTGTGCCAAGGGGATCTGGGCCATTGATTGTGGGTGTGAGATGTGGTACACCTCGTTGTGCATGTATGCCATTTTGCCCACTCATCCTGTCCCCCCAGTCCCTGTTTGTTGCACTGCCTGTTGATGTTGTGTCAGGTCCTCTTGAGCTGTGTCCGTACTCCTACTCCTTGCACCGTCTTCACACTGATGACTGTGGCCTGGGTTTCCTTCAGCTCCTCCGGTGGCGCTGGACTGCCACCTCCTGTCGCCGTTGCTGCCTTCCTGTTGGCAGCGGGTTTGTGCCTGGGTGAGGTAGTCATGTAATGCCGGCGCCTATTGGCCTCCTGGATTGGCCTCCTCGGCACTCCACCTGCAATCCAGGTGGTCTGCTTGTGGGTCAGTTGCTGGTAGTGTTCTGTCACCTCCGTGACGCTGGTAATGTTTTCCTGCTGTCTGCACCCCGTCTTCCACTCCCTCTTCTCCTTGGCCTTCCCCTGCCCGTTGTTCCTTGCTGGTAGTCTGTGGGGGTTGTGGGGTTCAGGTTGGCCCCTGCGCTGTGTCAGGGTGCATCCACTTTGGATTGTTTTTGGTGTATTTTTTCCATGGTTTTTTATAGTGCATAGTTCCGCCAGACGCATGGGATTTGCAGGCCTGTGGCTGTTTTTTGCTACTTGTTTTACCGTGGTTGGCCTCATCGTATCTTTTTTTGCGTTTGCGTATCGCATTTATGCGGCGTGGCGTTGATTTTGACGCAGACATTTGGCGCGTTATCTGGTGACTATCGCATGCTACCGCCTTGTTGTGAATCCCACGTTGTCACTGGGTTATTTTCCCGCGATAGGCTGCAATATTGAAAGTTGTGTTACGCTACTCCTGCGGTATGTCAGGGCTCCTAGGGGCGCTTGGACAATAGCGGGTACAGTGTTGGGCAGAAGTTATGGGTCAGGAAGAAGAATGCGGGCCAGAGGCAATGGCTGGACAAGGTTGAATCAGAAATGGAACCGAAGAAAGGCCGCCGCTTTCTAGTCATCGCAGCGGTCTAGTTTATTTATTCCCCACAGGTGTTCAGAGGCAGCTTGAGGCGCGCGCGCTGGAACCAACGCGCACTTCACTGAGGAAGTTTCAGAGCACGCAGGTTAATTCTTAGGCTCCTCAGATTTAGTCAGAGAGCAACCTCGTCGGGTTTCGCCCGGTTTTCTCGTCCGCTACCTCTGTCGGAAGTAGTCAGAAGCAGTCTAAGTTCGCAGCAAGTTTGAGAAGGAGAAGTTTGCTGAGGTAACAGTTTGCGGCGCCTATTCCCAATATCTCGGCTTCAGCTGGTGAAAGCAACTCGTCGATGGATACCTAGCTCTACCAGAACCTGAAGGGAGAAAGAAGTCATAAACTAAGTCACAAAGAAAATTATAGAATTACTCTGAATGAAATGTAAAATAAAATGTTGTATATAGTTAGAGACAAGACAGTACTTATCAGGAAAAATCTAGATTAACGGCAATATCCTGCTAAGAAGGAAAAGGTCGTCAAAAGGGAATTCCAGAACAGTTAAGAAAAGTCGTTAGAAAGTAGATACTATTACGAAGAGTCCTTACAAAGATAAAGGCATACACACTCAAGTAAGTGAATTAGATTACCTAAAGTGTAAGAGAGTTTCAAGGGGTAAATAGGAGATAAATACATTAAGTGATATCTTGTTGACAGGTAAATTCCAGAGGTGCCTTTTCAAGAAAAAGAAAGAACAGAAAGAGAGATAGTAACAAGAATAATAGAAGAGGGGCACAGTGCTTGGAGCTAAGGGTAGGTAAAGAACAAGGGAGCGGAATAGAATATAGAATTAAGCTAAGTGTAAGAAATTATAACTTAATGCTTGTTTTTTTTAGATTCTCTCAGTTTACACGCAGTCTGCAGATAGAATGAAGAAGTAGACGAAAGAGAGAAGACAAGCTTCAGGACCAGTCTCTTCTTGTTTATTATTTTATCCACTCCCCCTTCCCCCTTGGGGGTAGATTTGTGGGTCTAGAAATAAAACTGGACCGCAGAAATATCCTTGAAGGGGAGTTGGGAATCAGCGTCTCTGTTCCTGTGCAAGATTACTGAAAGAATACTCTTGAACCCTTGACACGGTAGTTATCACGCGGTCTTGTGAATATACCCCTTTGAGTTTAATCTCCGTCTTATATCCCTATTTTAATTGTGTTCCTCATGTATAAGTACCACTGTGTCCCTGAACTCATCTACTGGGACTAATTGTGGACAGAAACGACCACCTGCATATTATTACTCAAGGGGTTGTGCAACGGTCACAGTACAATTGGATTTCTAATTCGCATTAGTGCATTGAACGGTCGTTGCACCATGGGGTTAGAAAACCGACCCCTGTGTGGGCAGATTGTGACAAGAGTGTTCTGTAATAACCAGGTGATAATGAAAGAGAATACATGCTGGCAAAGAGTCTAAAAGAATATACATTTTCTAAAACCAATAAAAACCAAGGGTGCTTGGTAATTTACCTCAAGGAGAAGAGACAAAAAGATATCCAATCCCTATGTTGCCTATACTTGCAGTATTCAGTGATGACCAGTGGAGTAAAACTGGCCATGCAATCTGTTCAGAATCCTGTTTCGTCTTGCCTGCAAGTCTTACAGTACTTATTCATCATCAACATTGTATTTATAACATGCTCAATACCAAGAACCTGCAAAATACTGAGCCATGTCTTAGGTGTGCAATTAAATAAAAAACATTTTTTAAAAGGGTTTAATCTTTTCCTGAAGCACAGAATGTAGGTCAGGCAGTTTTACTGTGCAAGAGACTTTTTCACCCCACTTGATAACTTGTAACCCTGTGTTGAGCAAGAAGCTGTTTTACTCTAGAACACATAACTCTTGCCGGTCGAGCAATCTGTAGTCTGTTTTTGAGATAACGACGCCTAGATCAATGTATTGCTTTAAGTACCTATATAAGTGATTTCAAATGCATTGTCTAATTTACGAGGAGCCAAGGCAGGTCTCTCCTCACAGTGGTAATGAGATGTTTTGGATGTAAGATCTTTAATGCCTTGACTTCTGTATTCTGTAGTTTTTTGGGGTGCATAAATATAAAGTTTTGCAAGCCCACAAATGTCCTATTAATTGCTCCTGTAACAATTACCAAAGAAATATGAAGACGCGGGTCAATGAGAAACTCTGAAAACATGACTTGGATCTAGAAACTAGAGACCAGGATTGTTGACCTCTTGGATCCTGGACCAACTACTGGAGTAAGGGTAGTAATCTGCTGGTCACTCTAAGAGCAAAACATGAAGCTGTGCCTAAATGATCACCAGTACAGCATAGTCTATCTATGAGCTTACCATGGAAAACTGTGTGATGTCATGCTTTACCCACACCATTAGCACTATGGCAGTCCCGTTATGGCAAAATATTGGTAATGGAATGAAAGGATATGGGATGTAGTATGATATGTGAGGAAACTAATTGATTCATTGCCTGCCACTATGTCTCTTACTACATTTGTTCATGGATATAGAGGAAGGAAAATGGTACTTACCATGTAACCATCTGTTAGTAGATTGTAGTGCTGTAGATTCACATGTTCTGCATATTCCTGCCATCCAGTTTTGAACACAGTTGTTTGCAAGTTGCTTTTCTCGCATTTCTCCTGGACTGCGGATGTGAGTATCCAGAGGCAAAGTTTTGCACAGTAATGAAAAGACTCATCCCAAATTGCTATAGTACCTATAAAGCACTTGGACCCCATTCGTAGACTCACTGATGCATCCTTCTGAACAGGTCTAGCAGATGCTTCGCTAGGAGCTGAGTGTAAGAACAAATAGCCCAATGCTAGATTTTTGGGGCTAAATCTGACAGATGAGATGAGTGAGACTTCCCCTATTTTTGGGTGTAGTATATTGCCGTAATATTGTCACAAAGCACAGATTTGGGTGATGCACCGGATGTAAGGATATAGATGTATGCATCCCTGAAATAGAGTGTGTACATATGATTCTCAAAAGAGGAGAAGTGGAGAAACATCCTGCAAAGTGGTCATGTGAAAGTGCTAAAACAGAATTCAGTGGTTTAAAAGCCAGGTCTAGGATAGGCCGTAGAGTTCTGTCTTTCTTGAGGTGTTTTTTTTGGGGGGGGGTGGAGGTTGCTGGGAGGAGGGAGATAAACAGGAAGTGGACTACGTGACCCTGATGTTGAAGGAGAACCAGCTCAATTTTGCGAGGAGCACTTTTAGTTCTTTTTGTGACAGTCGTAGATGGTCTTGACTCATTACATGTCAACAATGTGATATGTTTGGTGGTGTGGTGTACACTTCCCCCAAGTACTCCTGCTGTACCACAGACTGATGCTGTTTGTGATCACGGGAGAATGATTGGCGAGTCACTGCTTGTAGGTAGAGGTACCCTTGCTAGAGTCACCTTTACCTTTGCATCTATGGCTGCTAAAGTAGCAGCTTCCGCTGAACGACTTGGGTCCTTGAGATTTCTGATAAGACTGCTGTTGGTAATGTCCCTCCTTCTGAGTAGGAGTAGAGGATTTAGAACCTCCCAATTGCCTGCTTTTTGGCGAAACCAAACCTGGGTGTTTTGGTCAGCAGTGCGCCCACAGCTTTGGCAGTTTGCGTCCTTTTTAATGTTCTAAAGCATAGACTCAAGGTAAGGGCTGAAAAGATTTTCTCCATCAAACTAAAAAACTGATGAGGTGATGTGGAACATGCAGTCAAAAGCCAGAAACTGATCCAGATGTGGAGTGACAGCAACATGCTAGTATTGTTTTCCCTGGAGGCAGGCACACAGAATGTTTGATTTCAAGATTACTTTCCCTTCTGCGACTAGTTGTTGCCCTCCCTTGAGCTAGGCTTCATGGAGGTGCCACAACATCTCATCAATCTCCTCCCAGAGATGGCGAAACATATTTGGTTAACAGTCCCACTGAATTGACAATCTTCCCCTGCGCGACTATCCTCAAACTCACATCAAGCGACAGCAATTTTCTTGCTCTTATTATCTAGATGACAAGCATCTCCTGTTTTCTGAGTTGAGATTCTCTATCCACCTGTGTGCCACACTGGGGAATATGGGAGGACCTGGAACCTAATGTAAACTGGTTCTCCTGGGAACGCCTTCTACTTTTTCTTTGACCCACAGTGTGACACTCCTAGCCTTGACAAGGTCCTTGAAGTTATCTGTGCTGCTTTTGACCAGCATGGGCAAGTATTAGACATATCTTTCAGTTTTAAAACGGTTTCATCTAAAAAATCATAAGCTCCTCCACACCCACATGGAGTTTAACTGTGTGGTGGTGCATTGCCCTCTGTCTGATTGTATCGGTGGCAGTGGAGTCATGTGGGTAGGCCTCGACAGGTTAAGGCGTTTGGTTGGTATTGTCCTGTGGATCAATGTGGTAGATCTCAGAGGGCCATCACCCATTCCAGGTTGTGACATGGTCAAGTATACTTGTAATTCTGTTTAAGGATAGATATAGCTCAGCATTCTCCTCTCATTTAAATGTCAAGAGAAGAGACCTGTTTGTTGTTTATCTATTTATTTTTTCAGTGTTCATGAAGAAACAACGTGCTGCTTTTCAACTAAACAGTACTATCCCTAATTAGAAGGGAATAAGGCATGGGTACCTATGGCGGGAATGAGCAGCTTGTAGGGTTGAAACCGGTCCTCTGTACATCAGCAGTAGTAAAAGGCAATGTTGTGAGCCTCTCTGGGTGTAACCTACCTACCCAGTAAAATCCTAAAGGGCTTATTATTGGGTTAGGCTGTGGCACTTACTTACATTAAATGTTTGAATGCATCTGTCATATGCCATATAACATCCAGCATCTATTCACAGCCAAAACTGATTAATTGCAACAGCATCAATTCATATAGGGAACATTTAAATGAAAAAGAATTCATAAAAGAAATATTAAAATTAAAAAAATCACTTATAATAAATTTTCTGCTTGAATAATGTATTGTATGACACATACATTGAAAACTTTAATATGAGCGAGTGAGCCAGCCTCCGACCAATAATAAGCATTACAGGTGATGGATATATTAGAAATTATGGTATGGTTGCCATTGTCTCTGTTCAGTGTTGGGGAAATATCGAGAAATGTGGACAATGAAGGGAAGATATTTTGACTTCGGAAAAAAAGATAGCTGTGGATACAGCTAAGTGGTATAGTTTGGAATGTGCAGTTCAAATTCAAACTCTGCTCTGGTATAAAGCACTCAAGTCTGTTCCTGCTCTGCTGTTGGACCCATAGTGAGTGGGACTACCTGGGACAGAATTACACTAAGGCACACTGTCCCTATGTGCACCGCAGTGCAACTTTAACGAGGTGCAAATGATGTAAATAGAAACCATGCACCCTATTACATACAATGCGCTGCCCTCATAGCACTGCAAACTCTCGGCTGCCCTCAGGGCAGTGAATTACTGAAAGGTAGACCAACTGTTTGAAGCAGCCAATCCGGTGTTCACTGGACTGAGATCCTCCTGCAGACGGGTGCAATGAGTGCCGGCACCCACCTGCAGTGGGTCTGTGCAGGCTCCATGTGGCCTATTGTATTTCCTCTAAAGGACTGCCCTGGGGCACATTATGTGCCACCTCTTTGGTGGACAGCCAGCATGCCTGGTGATGGTTTCTTTGCCTCTGTTTCCTCATCCATAATGTGATGCTGGAATAGAGGCAAAGTCTTTCCCCCATTTGTATGGGGTATTAATACTTTCTTAATATAGCACGAGTGCTATACGTGTGGCAGGGCCAGCTTTATGGTCATGCAACCAATGCAGCTGCACCTGGCGCTGACCTTCGTGGGGGTCTCTTGGAAATAACTTACCAGCTTACAAGAACCTGCAGCATAGTTTCCTGTGTGTCCAGCTGTCTTAAATGTCAAGATGATTTAGGTGATTAATGTACCTACTGGAGAGCGATTTTTGTCTAGTGGAAGACTCATCATACAGTTGCCAAGAAAGAACTGTACTATGCAGATCACCGAACTGTCTTTTATATGGATAACTCAGTGAGTTACTGCTTTTGACACAGATCCTTTTATTACTTGCAGTTCATAAGTTACAATCGTGTCCTTCTCCATCGGTTGGCGGCAGCAGGGCTCACTGGGGCGGCGCTCAGGTGGATAGAGTCCTTCCTTGCTGGGCGTTCGTTCCAGGTATGGGATGGCAATCACCACCCGACCATCCTCCCCCTCACGAGCGGGGTTCCCCAGGGGTCGTCTTTAAGCCCCACGCTTTTTAATGCCTATATGGCCCCTCTCGAAGATGTGGTGACCCCCTTCGGGATCAAAATAGTGAGTTATGCTGATGACACACAGCTGGTCGTCTCTCTATCCCAACTGGACGACCACCCGGACAATCTGGTAAATTGCCTCACGGAAATTCACAGTTGGATGTGTGAATCATCACTTAAATTAAACAGGTCAAAGACCGAAGTTATGCTCATGGGAAAGCAATGGGCGACTATCCCCCCATCGGTCTGGCCAGACGTGTTCGGGGAAATTCCCACCCCGAAACAAGAAATCAAGACCCTTGGAGTCTGGCTGGAACCCGAGCTTTCAATGAAAACGCAAGCGTCCAAAACAGCAGGTACCTGCTTCGGGCTTATGCGCACCACCCGCAAGATTCTCCCCTTACTCCCGCCCACATCTAGAAAACTCCTAGTCCAAGGTTTAATACTGGCACGGTTGGACTACAGCAACATGGTTTATCTGGGAGCCCCAGAGGCCACCATGGCTAAACTTCAACGCACACAGAATGCAGCAGCCCGACTACTTATGAACCTTCCCTCCAAAGTATCAGCCAGACCAGCAATCAGGGCCCTGCACTGGCTGCCAGTGCGCCAAAGGGTGGAATTTAAGGCCATGTGCACTGCACACAAATTGATGAATGGAGTGGGCCCTATGATCCTCAGCGACCTGGTGACTCCTTATAAGGCCCCCAGATCCCTTCGGTCTGAGTATGAGCGACTGGCCAACATCCCCAAATACAGAAAGACACGGACTGGAGGCCGACGCTTCTCCGTGAAGGCATCTGCCGGGTGGAACTCCCTCCCCCGCACCCTTAGACTGGAGCCCAGTTATCTGATCTTCAGAAAAAAACTGAAAACGCTTTTATTCCCAAAATAAAGTCCCTTCTCTTTCTTCCCCTCTCCTCTGGATAATACAATCAATATAGCGCGGGGATGCCTTCGGGTCACCAGGCGCTCTACAAATCGTTAAATAAATAAATAATATAGCACAGTGACTTGTGAACTCGCATCAAAGAGTTGCATGCAAACTGCATAGTATAGGTTAGGACGTTATGATATTTCCCCAGTCTTACATTACCTATTCCTAAAAAGATTTAGTTTGAGGAGAGATACATTCTTTAAATACAAATGAAATGTATCTGAGAGGGAGGCTAGAGAGAAATGAGGGGCACTGGTTGACGGTTGTGCTGAGGTAATCTATGGAGAAGGAGCTCACTGGGGGCGGCGCCAAAAATAAATTGCACTGGGTGCCGCCAGTGCTAAAGCCAACCTGTTGCCCCCCCCCCCTAGGCCTATATGCAATAAGGTCCCTGGTGCTCTTAGCTCTTTGATGGGCCACTCTCTGACTTGCTCAATACAAGAGAGTGCCTAATTACAAGAGATTCCTAAGGCAATCCTTTTGCATTAAAATATGTTTATTTCGAACTGAAAAATGTATCAAAAATACAAATCTGCATTTCTGGGCTTTATAGCAGTGTTTTAAATATTTTTACCTTTCAAAAGGGACTGGAGCTTCCAAAGAGTTCTATTTAGACACTTGTCAGTTAAAAGGTTAAATTACAAAAAGGATATACATATCAACCAAATCTCACTGCTATAATCAAAAGGTGCATAGGTTATACCATGGGATGGGAATTCTGCTTGCAATGAAAACTCCTAATCCTAGGTATGTACTAGACTACCTGAATAGACCAAATTACTCACTGTAAGGTATTTGTCCAAGATGGCCGACCGGGAATGAGCTCCCTACGGAGGCTCCCAGGGTTAGGGATTGCCTTCGGTGTAAAGCCCTTGCAAAGCTCTACCATCAAGTCATGACGTACCTGGAAACAAATAGAGGAACTGGCAGAATTAGCAGAATTTTAAGGCAAAGTTGGAGGTGATGACAAGCGAGCGAGATTGTGCACTAACGAGTGATGATAGAGCACCGGGAAGGATTTCTCGTTCAGTGCCTTATCGTGGGCGTCCACCCGGCATGCACCTATCCCTGTTGTGGGGCAGTGAAGTGGCCCGTAGCAGCTGCGTGAGCTTACGCAGATGAGGAGGCGCCCATATTTTTCTCTAAGGTGAGCCTGCCGCTGTCCCCTGCTCTCAGCTGCATCTGAGTTTTTTTTTGCTTACATTTTTTTAATAACTTTTAACACTTTCGATACAATGAAGCATAGTAAAGTGTTTCAATTTCGAGTTACACGCATAGGTAGACAGAGACAATTTAGGCACCTGAGTGTACATTCGTAATTGCTATCCTTCTTAGCTGCCATTATCCCGGTATTGCACATGTGTTGAGGCTATCTGTGGCAGACTTATGTGTCCTGGGATGTGTCTATATATATATAGTTTGGTTATGGGATTACGCCTACCCATGGTTCTTGTGGGAATTTTAGCATTCCGTTCAAGTGGGTGGGCGACGGTGCCTGTCCCCTGTTGATGTTATCTGAACTGGTGGTTTGTATGCTGAACTGAAAAACTGAGTGTTGAACTGGGGTACTTGTTTGGGATCAGCGGGGAGGGAAGGTGTGTGTGCAGTGGGGAGGGGAGTAAGTAGGTCCTCTTTGTAGGTGTGTGGGACTACTCTGGTGGCTGGTGACTGTCGGTACGGAGGGAAGTGGGGGTACTTGGCTAAATCCTCTGTCGGGTCTTGGGCTATACGAGGGGACTTGGCTAAATCCTCTGTCGGGTCTTGGGCTATGCCCTACGGTGTGGACTGTGAGGGGGTATCTGCGGCAGGTGAGTGCTCTGGCTCAGCTGCATCTGAGTTGACTGTTACAGCAAACAAATGATGGATGGAATGCTGACAATGCAAACATTCGCCCCCAGTCAATGGAAACAAGCATCCTGGGACCGGTTTCAGGGTGTGTCACCCTTCTTCAGCCAGGCTAGCTTGAATCCAGTGGCGCAGTGAGCAAGGGATGCATGTCTGGGCATACCAATTCCACTTAGGGCAAAAAGTGTTACAGCAAACAAATGATGGACGAAATGCTGACAATGCAAACATTCTCCCCAAGTCAAAAGATCTCTTGACTGGGGGTGAATGTTTTGATTAGTTCTGCATCCCGTCCATCAATTGTGTTTCTTTTGCATCTGAGTTGACAGCAAAACACACTAAAGTAAAATAAAGCACATTTCCAGTGGCTCAACTCACTCGGCCGCCCAAATGCTGCTGCTCTGGTCCCAGGTGAGAGGGGGAAGTGACTCAGGTGACTTTGATGGCTTCAAATGAATAAAGATAAAGGAGATGTTCATGTTTCCATGTGATTGAGGCCATTGGTTGCAGTGCAGTTTGCAAGCTGTGTTGCTAGTTGCTTGATTGGCGCTGACCAGATGTATCCCATTAGGGAATTTTACAATGCTGTCTGCTGGGAGAAGCCTCGTGGGAGAAAAATGATTATGACTGCAGTAAACCTCATTTCTTTAATTAGGAATGGAAAGGAAATGAGCTCACAATATATTGAGAGCCTGGCAGAGCTTGCACACCCTATCCTTCTTGAAACAAGATTAATTCAATATTTAATCATATCTGATTCAGAACTTGGTATTGTACTTCTTTATTGTTATCTTGCAGGCATACTGTGTTTCTATACATGCAGCATTAGGCCTTTATTGCCGTATCCTTTCAGTCCATCAACTTCAGTAGGCTGAATACCATCTTAGTCTCCACACCAGACTAGTTCCATCAAACTCCTCTCCCCACCACAGATCCAACCACATCTCAAGTGATCCATATAATAGCCTGTCTAGAACTCAAAATCAACACTATTCTGGATGACATTTTGTCTCTATGTAAGGAAACAGATTAGCTACATCCTGCCCTAATTTCTGCATCTATGAGGAGCCCTGATCCTGCAGTAAACATAAACTCTGACCCCTCCATTCTTCACTCCTAGTTGAACTGTCCCCTTCATTCATCATCACCTCAAACCTAGATGCACCACGACTAGAATGTTGCAATCAATCAATCAATCAATCAATCAATCAATCAATCAATCAATCAGGTGTTTTTTAAGCGCAACTACTCACCCGTAAGGGTCTCAAGGCGCTGGTGGGTGGGGGGGCCGGTCACAGGTTCCAGTCCATCAAGGAATGGGAAGCTGAAATGCTGAGCAACACTCATGACAATGCCAAATCTGCCAACCCTACCACCGCAAGATCACGGTCATCATTGGCACGAGTAGGGCTCAGAACACCACTCGTCCTCCCAGGTCACCTGCACAATTAACTACCATCCAGCCCAGTCAGACTGTTCTGAGGTCATCACATGCACTTTGCTGCATGCTATTAAACTGTCAGTCAGCAGTGATGCATGCCACTGGAATAGCTGAAACTATCCTATGATACTATATTGGCATTTTCTTTTTAACCGAAACTTGGCTGAATGACCACTCATCCACTTTGATTGATCTCCTCAGTCTACCGGGCTTCTCAATCATTTGTTGCAACTGCAATGATCGCAGGTGTGGTGGATTAGCCATCATACACAAAAACTATTTTTGCTTAACTCCCTTCTGCACTACCAAATACCCTACCTATTTAGGAGCTCAGCTCTCCTCTAAAGGCCCTAACCCCATCAAATTTCATGTCATCTCTCACCCTCGAGGTGAAAACCCATAATTCCTTGAAGACTTAACAGACCTAATATTGCAAAACTCCCTCAAAGGTAGCACAGACATTATACTAGGAGACTTAAACATGCATCTGAACAGTGCTGATGATCCTATAGTACAAACCCTATCCACCCAAATGGAGGTGAATGGTCTCACCAACACTGCAACAAATAAACTCACAATAAGGGGTCTAACCTGGATGCAATCATCTCTAAACATAACATATTATCCCTACACTCTATCACACCCTCTGACTGGACTGACAACCACCTAATCTTTTTTATATCAATGCCTCCCAACCTACCCATCCTAATCACTGGGCGAGGAACACACATCAAATCCCCCAGGCAGATTCAGAAGCATTAGTCAGTTCTCAAATTCTACCTCCACCCAACCTCACCTCTCCCTACGACTTCACTATAACACAAAAGTGGCAGAACTCCTTGACACAGTCACCCCTCTGAAACTCAAGAAATCATGGAGTATCCCTTCGGGATCCTGGTTTAATAAAGAACCTAACGAATAGAGGTGACCACTCCAATTGGAGGAGAGAAACTGGAGACAATAACCCTCACTAACCCATCTCTCAACTCTCCGAACTGAATGCCTAAAATACAAAAAAGCACATCTTCAGAGAAAAATCGTACTTTTTTTCAAGCCCAACTTGACCAGTCTAGGAACAGACCCAAAGACCTTTATAACATCATGAAGCAGCAAACCTCCTCATTTCCTAAACATTCAATTAATGACATCACTAAACGCTGCGAAGAGTTCACAACATTCTTCTCTGAAAAAATAGCTAACATCGAACTCTCTCTTGTCCCACCCACCTTCCCATCCTACACCATGAATTCCCCCTGTTGGAATGAGGGGCCACATCAGGCCTTACCTCCAAATAATGTCTGTCTCCCCAAGCTCCACCTCAAACACCAAACACAAACCCTTGCAAATGAAAAACCTTGCAACTTGGACTGAATTCAACTATATCCCTGAAGTCCTCAAATTACTCGCTTGCATGAAGCTGACATCACACATTTCTGACCCCCTCCCTACTGTGCTCAGTCACATCATCTCTCCTGCATGAACCAAAATCATTAACTACTCCTTATCTAGTGGCTACATGCCTGCCTCCCTCAAATAAAAATGGACTCCTACCAGAATGACCTTAACAACTACAGACCTGTAACTAACCTCCCTCTCCTCGCCCAAAAAATCGAAAAATGTGTGCTTCCACAACTCAACAACTACATTAAAAAATACAAGCTGCACGACACCTTCCAATCTGGGTTCAGGAAAGGTTGCAGTACAGAGACTGGAATACTGAACATCACCGACGACCTACACAGATCTCTGGATGATGGCCAGCCAGACTGCTAGATCTCCTTGATCCCTCGACTGCTTTGATACTATCAACCACAACAGCCTCCTAAATACCCTCTCACATTGTGCTTCCTTCAATGGAGCTGCCCTTCAGTGGTTTGCTTAATTTCTAAACCAGTGCTCACAGCTAATCAAACTAAACAACTTCACCTCAGAAGCAACACCTGTCTTACTAGTAGTCCCTCAAGGGTCAATCCTGTATCCTTCCCTATTTAACTTCTATATGGAACCCCTTTCAATGATCCTGAAACAAGCCAGATTTGCCTATCATTCCTATGAATATGACACTCAAATCTACATTAGAATATCATCAATTAGAGGCATACAGCACCTAAAAAGCACTCTTTCCACAGTTCATTCTTGAATAACAACCATCTTAATCTCAATCCCAGCAAATCCAAACTCCTGTTCATCCAAACAAAAGAAAAAGCCTTTCCCGTAGATATTTGGCTAAACAACTTCCATGCATTAAACTGCCAACTATCCATCTCCAAATCAGTAAAATCTCTGGGGATTACACTTGACTAAAACCCTTAACATGAAAGAGCACATCAATGCCTCAGCTAAAAGTGCCTTCTACTCATTAAAACACCTTAAAAAAAATCAAACACTTCATCCCCATGTAAGACCTAAAGACTGTGGTGCAATCCTTAGTGCTCTTCAAATTGGACTACGGTAACACAACGATCATGGGTGCCACAAAAACACACAGCCTCTTTGAAAGCAACAGTACTTGCAGTGGCCAGACTACTGTCGGGGAGGGGAAGTTGCTTTGATCACATCACTCTCACGAAACTCAACTGTCTACCAATGGAGTCAAGATGTAAACTCAAAACTGCCTGCATAACCCACAAAGTTCTCTACCCAGAAAAACTAGTCTACCTCACAAACAAACTATCAAAGCCAGACAAAATAGAGCTCTTTGAAGTTCTAACAGTCTACTCCTGATTCCTCCCGAATTTAGAAAGAAAAATCTGGCACCCGATCCTTCTACGGGAACGCTCCCAGAATTTGAAATTGTTGCCTCAGGGTTTACATGACATTCACCAATTCCCTCATTTCAGGAAGAAACTTACACTTCTGCTTCTCAATAAATACCTAACCCCCCCAAGCCTTCTGACTGGCCTGATGCTCCTAACCCTCACCCTTCATGCAAATGTAAACAAAGCTACCTCAGGGAAAAACTATGCCTCTACTTTCCCCACTTTCATCATCTTCACACTATAACTACTGATGCAGTGGAAGTGGGTGAAAATGTTACTCATCCTAACTTATATCACTAAATTTATACCAACTAGACTCTTTTATGATTAGCAGTTTGGGCACATAAAAATTCAATACCCACTAACAACAACAGGTCCTCCAATGGATCTTTAAGTAGATGTAACAGGGACTTGGTAATGGAAAGACGGATAATATTCCCTTCATGAGGACCCTAATGAATGAAATACTTAACTGTAAAACAATTGTCATAATATAAACAAAACTATACACTTATCAAGTTACGTTTATCTAAGTTCTTCAGAATATGAATGGTCAATACAGGTGTACATTAGTATTTATCATTAATTTCTTCATAAACAAATGTTACAGATAAATCACAAACATAAGAAACTATTTGCATAATTCAGCCCAATATAAATACCAAGCCTTTGAGTGGAGAGTGAGAGAGAGTGACAAAAGAGAAAACATTCCATTGCAAATTTCAATATGCAATTCAATCTTATACGAACTTAAAGAGTCACCACACAGCTTGCAATGAGAAAGGATGGTAACGTCTTGGCCAAAAGGTACAGCTAAGTAACAACATTAGCCGATGAAGTACAAAGATCTAAGGAAAGTCTCAGACAGGTTTAGCAAAGTCAGACGCCAGCCAGAGTATCATAGAGAGAAATAGCAACAAAGCTTGTGTCTCATAGAAAACAGCTACTACTCCCATTTAATTCATTTTTGCACAAATATTTATACCCTAGATAATAATGTCTAACTTCTAAAAGTATCATTCACAGTTTTCTTCTCGTTCTCATTGGTTTTCAAAATAAGGTGACCATCTGACCATACTAGCTCGACAAAGTTCATTGAAGAAAGTCTTGTTAATTCTAATGAAGTCATCCTTCCACAGAACCATGGGCGTAGTTCGCGAAGTAGCACTTCGCGAAGCTACGCAACGTGCAGTTCGCACTACGCGAGCTACGCGTAGCACTTCATGAACTGCGTAGTACCTTGTTCGCACTGTGCCAGATGTCGTATGCGGACAAGCAACCGGCACTGTGCAATCATTGAAAATGGCATCTTGCACAGTGCGAGCTGTAGTTTTCTGCTGCTCAAGTAGATTTTTACTCGAGCGGTAGCTTTCTCAATGCGAACTGGTAGTTTCTCATCGCGAGCAGTCGCGAGCATACGCGACCACTCGCAATGAGAAACCTGACCTCCTCACGTTGGGAATCTCGCCGGGAGGTTTATTTTCCATGCTCGTGATCGCCAACTTGATGTTGCTGATCGCGAACAAGGAAAAAGTCTCGCCGGGATGTCATTTTGCTTGCTCGCGGTCGCCAACTTGACGTTGAGGACCGCGAGCAAGCAAAAAATGACCGCAGCACTACGCAACACTACGCTACGTGTGTTCGGACTGTGCTACGTGCAATTCGCGTAGTGCGAAGTAGCGCGAACTTCGCAAACTACGAGAGCATAGCGTAGTGCTTTGCCCAGGCTTAAAATATCTCGCAACATTTATCCATATCCCCGTGCAAGACCCGCGGGTTGTCAACTTCATTTTGACGAGTTTATTCATTCAGTAAATAAGCAATAGGAAATTCCTGAATATTAACTTGTGCACAGCTAAACAAACTATCATAGAAATATAAAACGTGATGGACGAGGCACATTTTCTTTCTGAGTCCTACATTTCTAAAGAAAAGAAAATGATATCATTCAAGCAAGATTTTGAGGACTTTATAGGATTTGTAATGCACTTCGCTCTAAGAGAATATAAGACATTTATGTTAGCACAATATTTTCATAAAATTTCATAATGACAACTGAATCTTCATTTCTCTATTAACTCCATAAAGCTTAATATATTTAATCATACGATTAATTAATATGTCCCTTTTTCATTACATGAATAGAAAATAAGCGTCTATGCATAACATTTTCATAAGCATTTTACCATTATTATTTTCCATTTCTCTCTCTAGTAAATGCCTTAGTCTGCATAGAGAAATCCTTTTCATGCTCTCCACACGTGTAATGCTACTTTAATTTTTCTACACATATTGTGCTTCATTTAATATTTTTAGTAAAACTTCCCAACGTGCGCTTTGCTTTGCACCTATTTAGCATAAATTTGTCACCCATGTTAATAATTTTCCACGCTATTAGTCATTGCTTTATTAGTATGACAAATATGAGTAGATTTAATCAAGCAGGATTTTATTTAGCAATGTAGCTCGTGTAATTGCTGCTACATCGTTTACATATCCTACTGATATCATATACTTCTTTTATACCGTTACATTGTATTTTTATTTACTCTTTATGGAACTTGTGTAAATGTTGCTGTGCTAACTGTGTAAAGTGCTCTTATACCTTCGGTCAAGTTCATGCTATACAAAACTCAATAAATAAATAAAACGTGTAACTGGATTGGAGGTGCCATCCGTTGCAAAGCTGTTCATGAGATCTGAAAAAAATGATCAGGGGCTCCCAGGTGCATATGGGACTCCTCGCAGTATTTTGATAGCTATGAACTCTGGTTAACTGTGATTAGCTAAGTTAACTCTCGGAAAGTGATGTTTTGATATAATCAATATAGGGGGATATTCAGAAGGAAGTGGCGGAGAGAGGCGTTAGCCTTCCTGGCGCAACGCCTCTCTGCGCCACTTCGTAAAAGCAAGGCTGGACCATATTCACAAGGACATGGTGCAGTCTTGCTTTTCCCCCTGCAATGGCGCTAAGTTTCACAACTTAGCGCCAACGCAGGCACCCTTGCACCAGAGTGCAAGGGTGACCTGAAGCAGGGAGGTTTGTTTACGTACAGGAAGGTGTCCCTTCCTGTACGTAAACAAACCTAAAATGCCATTTTGTAACTTACCTGTGTGCTGCTTCATGCAGCACACATGTAAGTTACAAATCGGCATTTAAAAAAAAAAAGGTTTGTTTATGCACAGGAAGGGACACCTTCCTGTACATAAACAAACCATGGCATTTTGCATTTTCCATGTGTGCTGCACAAGGCAGCGCACAAGAAAAATGTAAAAACGAGGAGAAATAAAGCATTTCTCCTTGTATCACCAACTTAAGATCAGGGTTTTCCTGGTCTTAAGTTTGGCGTTAGCTCCTATTTACGCTGCCCTTTTGAATAGGGGGCAGCGTAAATGTCGATGGGTGTTGCAGTGGAATGCCCACCACAACACCCACTGCACGCCCCTTTCACACTAAACACTGCGTGAAAGGGGGCCTATTCACAAGGCAGCGTTAAGCCACGTTAAGTGGCTTAATGCTGCCACGTGAATAAGGCGAGGCCCCTATCACCACCACAACGTCACTGAAAGTGGTGTCGATAGTAGCTTGTGGGTATGCCCTATAGAATGCTAATTTAACACAATCCCCATTTAAGACATGAGGGAATCTTGAAAATATATGAAAGTCTGAGTCACTTGATATTTAAGTTATCAGTGCCAGACTGTTCAAACCAGCCCTATATTGCAGTAATCAGCTCACTTGGGACCATGGGGGTTTCTTGGTTGGGCCGTGGTAGTGCAACTCTGCCAGCTCTGAAAGCAGCCCGAAGCCTTTGGGGCAGTGGGGAAATGCCTGACCAGGTGAAAGTTTTGATTTGGAACAAATGCATGCACTTTTGCCAGGGTTCTCCAGTATGACGAAGTGCATAGGATTTGAAGGAAGACTTTCACTCACAAGGACTACGCCTTCTGTGAAGCCAGAATATTACACATTACTTTAATTTTAAAATTCAGACCGAGTAGTGTTTTATTTGTTCATCTCAATATGAACAACAAGCATGCCATCAAAGTGCCAAAATAGGTACATTGAAAGGTCAATGTGCTCATGATGGTGTGCCAAACATTAGAAGCCTAGAGCTGGCAGCAATGCTGGGGGATATGAAGATGGCAGAGATGTGAACTGCATGAAACATTGTATACAACAGGCTTCCGAATGCCATTGCGTTAGGAATGTCTCTGAGCTCATTCACAATAAATGGAAATTGCAGATCTGACATAATTGGCTATCACACACACGACACATTTGACAGTGAATGTAAATTATAGTGCTTTAAACTGTAGCTCAGGGACATAGACTCTTTTATTTCAAAGCATAATTTCATATTCTATTTTAAACTAATGCTTTGCTGCCTGTTTAGAGGCTGGGAACTTGTCATAAGAATCCAGAGTTGTGGGCTTCCTCCCAGCAGCGACCTAGCAATGACCTGCTCTTGCTGTGTGTAACGTATTAGTCACTCTCCCCCAGGACAGAGCGATTGGTTGAAAGATTTATTGCAGTTTTATTGTACCTTACAGTCCTTATAATGCATGGGAGCAAGTATAAAAGCTGGTCTCCAATTTCCTTATTATAGAGGAGTTGTGATGTCTCTAGTCACTTCTAATTAAGAAATGATGTAGCTGCTCAAATATAAGTTATTACACTCAGGTTCTGACATCACAATGCCTGTTGCCATAGCCAGCTTCCAAAGGAAAAGGCAGGGCACAGAGCATAATAACAACTCCAAGTTAAACAACTACAAATGGGAAACTATCGTCCTTCTTATCTGTTTTCTGAAAAGAAAAAGTGATCAGTGTAAAGCACATGTTAATTTTTAATATAGAATCTCTGCTTGTTTCTGCACAATCTGAGCCACAACCTCTTAAACTCTGACTTACAATAGACTGATTCTAAAATCTTTATGTATAAAATACCAAATGTTTTTGGTGTATTTAATTTCACAGTACAGGTTCTGCTTTTATTCTTCTTGACTGCACTGGACATGAACGAGCCAAGGATTTAAGCAGTTTATGGGAAGGGTGACTGTGTGATCATGTACTAAGAGGAATAAGATATAAGCAATAGTTCCCCACTGAGCCCCATGGCCTTATAAAGAAACATATTCCTCTATATCCGTTTTCTCCAACCTGTTGCTCATGGTCTTTGCAATCTAAAATATTGGTTGTCAGTGGTTGCATAACTCAATTTTATTGTGCTGGTGTTACATAGCATACATTGTTTTTGTGTGAAAGATAGCATACAGAGCCTTTCAAATTTCACCCTTCCAGTTGCTTCTCTAATAGCTGTTGCTGAGAAACATGTTAAAGCAGAAAAAGAGAGTGTAGCTGCAATCTCTTGTTCATTGACATTGCACAAAGGCAACCAGAAGCTTCCTTCTAAAGTCTCTGATAGAGTCTGCAGGATCCTTCAGGTTAAAGACAACAGAACTATTAAATCCCTTTCATGTTTTTATATAAAGAAGGATTTATGTCAGAACATCCTTCAGTGGACAGCCTGGCAAGCGTGGTGGTTTAGGTCTCTAACTGCTCATGTCCCTGGGCCCCTGATACTATGGATTCTGAGCAACTGGGCCAAATTTCCCTTCAGCACTTGACTCTCAAGGATAGCGCGTGTTGAGCAGTGCAGGGGGAGATAGACCCAGGTAGGAGAACACAGGCTCACAACTTAACATACTCTCAATAGCAGCAATAAATGATTGTCCAATCAAATTATTGCTCTTATGAAAAAGTAAAATACGGCCTCCACAAACAATGCACACATTCCCCCAAGAGAGGTCTCTAGTGTTTCATTAGGTGGTTCCTGAGTCCCACTTCCCTCTCGCTAGAGGTAGTGGTTATTTCCCATTCACTACTGGCAACAATTAGGTTAAGCTTCACTAGTAGTTCGAGTCTCAGAAATTCCACTCCGAAGTCAAAATTGTTCCAGCACTGAAGCGCTATATGACAGCCAAGTTCCCCATGGGCCCTCTGGCACGTTGGTTAGACAGCCATATCTGTGCCAGCAGGACTGACATGCCCAGAGTCTGCGAGCACGCCACCTTTGCGGACGCTGAAGGTGCAGCGGCCCTCTCCGATGAGTACCGCAAACATGGCCTTGCATGGGCAGTGGTTGGGAAAATTTAAGTTCTCCACATGTGGTCCTGCAGGGACAGTGGCTTGGTGTCCTCAATGCTCCTCCGCTGCTGTTAAGCTTCCTTGGATCTTCCCCTCAGAAGGGAGTGAGGGCAATGTAATGCTTCTGGTGCAGCTCCTCAGTCAGACACTGGGCCCACACGTAAGCCCCTTCCTGTTGACAACAGTCTTGGCCAGACCACGCTACTTGCCTTTCTCCCAGTAGCCCAAACTGGCATACGGGGTCACTGTCCTTGCTACACACATGGACTATGGCCTGATCGGCACAGCAACAATTTTCTCCACAGCCCCACATGGTATATGAGGTCACCAACTTCACTTCATTTCTGGGCTTCGGCCTGATTGGCACAGCAGTAATCTTCACAGCATCCCATCTGGCATATGAGGTCAACGACTTCACCCAGTACATGGGCTACAGTTCAATCAGCACAGCAGTAATCTTCATGGCAGCCCCTCCTGGTAGACAGGGTCATCGCCTTCCCTCGACATACAGCCTACAACCCGATCAATACAGACGCTGTCTCCTCACACCTCTCTTCAGAAATTAATTTTGCCAGGATCCCTCACTGGACGTCACTCCCTCCAGCACTCTTGTTAGACCTGGCACCATTGGTGTGGGTCTCCCTTCCATTTTTTGCTGTTGCCTCATGTGTTTTTGCTGGTGTTAGATGCTTTGGGCATTGTGCCTCTGCTATGTGGTGCCACAGTGCAAGTGCTCCCTTTGATAAATTGATGTATGGATTAGTGATTCCATGATTGGCTGATTTGGTTTACTTGTCAGACCCTAGTACAGTGCACTGAGTGTGCCCAGGGTTTGTACATCAAATGCTGCTGGTGGGCTTGCAGCAATGGTTGTGTCACCCACAGAAGCAGCCTGTAAAAGTGTGTCTCAGGTCTGCCATTGCAGAGCCTGTGTGCAGTCTGGTACTGCCATGTTGACTGGCCAAGTGCACCCACTTGCGAGTCCCTAAACATTCCCTTTTCTTCATATCAGACACCCCTATGATAGGCCCATGGGCAGGGTGCATTGTAAGTATAAGGTAGGACATGCCCTGGTGTGTGTGGCATGTCCTAATAGTGAATTACAGCCATTTTCGTTTTTCAATATTGCAAGGCTATCTGTTCCCCATAGGCCAGAATGGGCAGTTTGATTCTAACATCTTATAATCCTAACTGACTCAGGACACTAGGTAGTTCGAGTTTAGTATGCCTGAACTCATAGTGATAAAATACATCTTTTAGTGAAGTTGGTTTTAACATTCTGTGTTTGAAAATATCACTTTTAGAAAGTAGGTATTTTCTTGCCTAACTATCCAAGCCTGCCTCTGCTAGGTTGTGTATTCCTTTTCGGGAGTTTGAGTGACAGGGGCTGGGGGATTCCAAGAGACAGGGTGAGACATCACAGGGCTGAGTAGAGAGATCTGCATGTAGATGGGTGGGAGGAGTTACACCTGGGACCTGAATAGGGCTGTGCCTTCCCTCCACAATGCTGGCTCTACCTCCTGTGGTGTGTCTGATGTCCCTGGCCTACACCGTGAAAGGAAACAAGGAGTCATGTAAACAGAGTGGTCCAGGACTGACCAGAACTGGTTTGGACTTGGCAAAGGCCTCTCTGCCTTCAGAGAACAAAGAGTAAATGAGTATAAATATTGGGGCCCAGACCCCAAGACTTTAGATCACTTTTGGGAAACAAGAAGAACCTTTGCTGAGGAGAGCAACCAGAGAAACTGAGGAAGAGACTATCCCTAGCTGAGTGCTGTTTGGGGGATTGGCCTGCAGTGGTTGCCTGACTGCCAAAGAAAGGAGAAAGGACTTTGTGCTACTTTAAAATCAACTTGTGAAGGATCTCCAAGGGCTTGAGATAGAGCTTGCCTCCTTCTGAAGTCACAGGGACAACGGACTTCACCAACCAGCTCCCCAACGGTCCTTTTGAAGTGCCTACTGTTGTGCTGTGTATTCTGAGGGACTGCGTGTCGCAAGGAGCTGGAAGCGTGACTCACGAAGAAGAAGCGTGTCCCAGCCGCAGCCGCTATCATCGCATGACTGGAGAAGGGTGTCGCCGCTGCAGCTGTTGCTTCGCATCGAAGAAGCACCTCGCATCGCTGGAGAAGAGTGTTGCTGTCGCATCAGATGCCGTTGCATCATCGGAGAAGCGTGTCGCCGCCGCAGCCGCTGTCGTCGCATCACTGAAGAAGGGTGTTACCGCTGCAGCTGTCGCATCACATCGCCGAAGCGCCTCGCATCACCAGAGAAGAGTATCGCCGTCGCATCAGACGCCGTCGCGTCACCAGAGAAGGGTGTCACAGTGCCTGTCGCGGCTCAGAAGAATCGTTGTGTCGCCGCACGGCCCTCGGGCGTGCACGCATCATGTCGCATCAAGAAGAAGACGCCATTTTGTTTCATCGCACCGGATCTTCATCGCATCACGGCGTTGCGGTTCACACCGCCACGGAAGCGCAGTAAGAAACCTACGCATCACCTTCCCACGCCGAGAAGAACCGATGCATCTCCTACGCATCAAGTAATGGCATCAAGTAATAAGCGTGTTAATTTCTTAGATGTATGAATTGTGGACAAGGAAGGCAAATTGGAGGTGGATTTGTATACCAAGCCCACCGACCGGAATACACTACTAGAATATACATCTGGGCATCCGCGTAACCTCAGGGACAACTTGCCCTACGGGCAGTTTTTGAGAGTACGGCGTAATTGCACTGACAAAAATGATTACTTTAGGAATGCCAAGATTTTGCAAAAAAAACTGACTATGAGGGGATATCCGAGGAAATTGGTCATGGGAGCCTTAAATAGAGCATGGTATACCCCCAGAGAACTACTACTCACTCCCAAAATCAAACAAGAAACAGAACAATTGGTTTGTGTATTGACTTTTAACCCTAAGGCGAATAAGGTCAAGCAAATAATCTTGAGAAATATCAGGTTATTAGAACATTTGAATATCCCCAAGCCCTTGTTCGCTTTCCGTAGAGGAAAGAACCTGAGAAATTATCTGGTTAAAGCCATTCGCCCGTCATCTGTTCCTGTAGATCTGCGAGGAATGATGGGGCTACCTGCACTTATTGGGCACTATAAGTGCAACAGGTGTGTTGTGTGTCCGCAAACCAAAGACTCTAAATCTGTGGAAATAAATAAAGTATTACACCTACAGTCGAGTTTTTCGAACTGCAACACTAAAAATGTAGTGTATTCTATTACGTGCCCGTGTGCAAAAACATACATTGGGCAGACAACTCAAGCCATTAAGATGCGGATTTTACAGCACAAATCCCGCATACGCTGTGGGACCGTAGGGGCTCCTATGGTCCAACATTTTATTGAAATGAATCATGGCGAGAATGAACTTTATTGGACGGTATTAGCAGTTGTGAAAGCGCCCAATATAATAACATTACAAAGCAATTTGAATCGTCTAGAGGCGCGTATGATAGAACGGTATCATACATCCACACAGGGATTGAACGATCGTGATGAAATCTGGGCCTTGATCTAAATATGGCAGTTCTCTGACATTTTTTGAGCAGTACTCTATAAATGGAAGGGGAGTTGGTTTAATTTGGAATTGTGTATCTTGGGTCTCAAATGTTCTTGAATACATGGCCAGTATAACACTGATGTTTCTTTATTATTGTTGTTTGTATTATGTATATAGGGAATGTAATTTGGTATATTTTGAATAAATTTTGTATATTTTGTACATATAGTTGGATGGATGAGTGGTTAAATTGTTCGGCCGCCCATGCGTTTGCCTTATGGTGGATGGGACACTGGTGGCTGCATTGTCCCTTGAGAGGAATTTATGACACTTTTTATAAATAAAGGTGTACAAATGACATACATTTAGTATATATAGTGCTTTCCCTTTTTTTGTATAATTTTATTTTTAGTTTTTTTGTTTTAGAGATGTACATAGTTTCCTGTACACTCCATTGTATAATAATTTTTTAAGAATCGCCCTGTCAGGAACAGGGAAGAATTGCCCTGTCAACATGGCTGCCGCTTTTTCTTTCAGCACTAATAAGGAGGTTTTGTAGTCCTATTTTGATTTCCATGCCTCGATAACGGCGTGAGGCAGGATGGGTAGGGAATACTCGTATAGAGACGAGTGAACCACCACCGACTATACCTCGTTGGTCGTCGGATCACGGTGGACCGGAGAAGTACTCTGACCCGAGATTAATTTAGTAAGTGAGCCCCGATTTTCACGCTGGAGCTTGATGCGTGTTTCTTTGTAGTATGCAGATGGGGAGAGAGATTCTTTTACTTACTAGTATATATCCGCCCTATTTAGGTTGAATTGGTATCAAGACCAAGCGGAAAAAAGAGCTTAAAATGATGATATTGGCGTGTTCTGTTTGACAGGGAGCAGCTAGTGCCACGGGCAAGGGAGGTAAGCCCCTTGTAACATGAGACTCTTTTTTGAGGCGGGTACTTTTGGTCCATTCATCTCGGTTTGTGATTTTACAAGAAGTATTTACATTTGTATTTCTAGGTGCATTATCTTCTTCAGCACCTTGGTAATAGAATTTGCCGTTTTTAGCAAAACTGTGGCAGCAGGTCTTATCGTTAAAATGTGAGTATATAGGAGTCCTGTTGCACTTGCATGGCTTTCCATTTTGTTCCTATTAAGCGGAATAGTAGGGCTTATGGTCACTAATGCTGAATAGTACTTGGTGGTTCGGTTGAGTTTTCTTTTTTCTTTTTAAGTTGTTTTTTGATTCAGCACACGGGGTGCACTGGATACTGAATAAGATACGGTTCATTAGATTCTGGTGTATGTTAGTAGGAACACCACAGGTGCACTGGGGATTAGATAACACCCTGGGCAGCCGCCACTTCCCACCACCTATTTGTAGCGCTATGGGGGGTTGAAGCAATTTCACCATTATTCTATCATTATTTTTTGTAGTGTGTGTACAGTAATGTGTTAACCCTGTCCTGCGGAGGCCGAAGAAGGAGTAAGACCGAAACGTGGTCACGTAGACACTTCAAAAGTAGGAGTCGCTGAAATATTATATTGCTTTGACATTGCATGATGGTACACTGTGATGGTTTATATTAATTAAAAGACTTTTTGTGTCCCATCTAGACTACCTCTTAGTGGTCCTTCCAGAGTTGTAAGGAGGACACTAGTGAAAATATTGTTTTGGGGTTAGTGTATTCTACACTGATGTTTTTTTTTAATGTTGTGATTTATGTCATGTCATTGTGTATGTACATTGTTTGGTGTATATATGTATTATTGTGTTCTTCATGATTAGATGCCACCATTGAGGTAGAGTGTAAAATGTTTTGATATAATCTTCTAGAGTAATTAGTAGAGAGGGAGTAATTAAATGTGCTCTACTCAAAAAATATTTGTTTATTTATTCCTTTATACCAGTTTTTTATTGTATAAAACTCAGTAGGGACCCGAAGCATCACTGTTCTTGCGTGTAAGGAACCGACACATCACCTTCCCTGCAACACTTTCGTTGTATAGCGTTACGCATCCAAAGGTACATTGAACTCAAAGACTCAAAGTGTTGCATTTACCATCTTAAGAGAACTAAGCTATTTCTACAATTTTAAGTACAGTTTGTGGTCTTGTGATAAGTCTATATAAAGCATACTTACTTTTGATATAAAACTTGTGTGGTGTCACTGGATTACTGTATGTGTTCACAAATGCTTTACACACTGCCTCTGAATAATACCTGTCTGCTCGTGCAAAGCTGCCAAGGGGGTGAGCAGGGGTTATTTTAGGATGTGTACCCCCTTACCCTGACTAGACGCAAGGGCCCCTATTTGGTCAAAGGTACCTACCTCTGCCGACTAGAGACTCGCAAATCTAACATTGGTGGTCAGCAGTGAGGATTCTGGACTTGCATTTGTGACTCATATACAGTGATTGGTGAACACTACTAGTGAGTGCAGACCAAACGCGACCACATACTTTTGGTAGATTATTTTTCCTCGGATTTTCTATTTTTACCAAGAACTGCCAAGTTTAACCACCATGAGTAAAGCAGCATCCATAGCATCTGTTGATTTTGATTGGGAAGAGGAGAAACTGGAATGCTTCAATGTGAGACAGCTAAAGCACTTCTGCAGGAAATTTAAAGTTCCAATGACCTGTCTCTCCAGGAAGGATGAGTTCCAAAAGGCGCTGAGGGCCTGGATTGAAGCAAGGAATACCCCTGAGAATGAGGACGGGGTTGAGAATGCAGTTGAGCAGCTGGATGTGCCATTGGGTCTAGTGGGGAGGAGAGCAACCTCCTCAGTAGGTAGCAGTGTTTCTGCCAAAGGCCTGTCCCCAGAGGAGTTGGAGGACAGGAAGGAGTGTAGGATGCATGAGATGGAGCTGACCAAGCTCACGTTAAGTGGGCAGTTAGAATTTGAATTGCAAACTAGGAAATTGGCCCTAGAGGAAATGAGGATGCAACTGGAGCATGAGAAAAGTTTGAGGGAGATGAAATTGAAAGCAAGGAGCTTAGAAATTACTCCCTCTGGTGGCAGCACATCGTCCATGCCGGTGGAAGCTAGGGTGTATATTCCTAAAGATGTGGTGAAAGAGTTTCATAAAAATGATGACATTGGGCAGTGGTTCAAGCCTATGAGGTAGCCATGTCTTCCCACCGGGTCCCTGGGAAGGATTGGGAAGCAGGGTTGTGGGGGCGGTTCCTTAGTGAAGGGCAGGATACACTGTTAGACTTGCCCTCTGAAGGTCATAAGTCTTATAGCCACATGAAAGATGCATTGATGTCCTGAATTGTATAGACAGAGGTTTAGAAATTGCAAAAAGTTGGAGTCAGCCACATGGGTAGAGTATGTATCTTTCTTTTGCAGAGCATTGGATGGTTGGGTGAAGGGTAGCAAAGTTAATGATTTTGAGGGTCTCTTTGATTTAATTGCATGGGAGCACTTGTCAAGTAATTGTTTTCCAGAGCTACGCCAGCACCTGATTGATGGCAGGCTGACTAACACTAGGAAGCTTGCTGAGGAGGCAGACCACTAGGTGAGCACCCAGGTCCACAACAGTCACGTGGGAGATTCCGCCAAGGGTGGGCAGGGTCCCCAGCAGAAGAGTGGGGGGGACAAGGGTAAACAGAGGGAGTTCCAGAAAGGGCCCCAAAGTTATCCCCAAAGGAACCAAGGGAAAGGTTCCCAGACTCCGCCTGAGAAGAATCAAGGGGCCCGACAGGTAGACCTGTTCCCAGGGGACCTCTGAGGTGCTTCACATGTGGTGAAGTGGGCCATAAGTCTGTTGATCCCCGGTGCCCACAGTATGGAAAGACAGCACCCAGTGGTGCTCCACCCCAGCAGATGGCGAGTGTAGCCCTGGGGGAGGAGATGGGTGTCCAAGGTGGGTGGGGTCCCACAGAGATGTCCCTTGTCTCTTTAGGAGACTGTGAGGTGGTCCCCAGGACCCAACTGCCTGATAACACTAAGAAGTACAGGCAGTGGGTGACCATCAATGGCAATAGAGTGAAGGCTCTTCGAGACACAGGAGCCAGTGTGACAGCTGTCAAGTGTCACCTGGTGTCTGAAGAGCAGGTTTTCCCCAATGCATTTTACCCAGTTGTTGCTGTTGACAACACAGAGAGCCACTGCAAGTTGGCTCAGGTTCCCTTTGAGTGGTGGGGGTCTCTGGTACTCTTCAAGTAGCTGTGAGACCAGCCATCCCTGTTGACTGTTTGTTGAGGAACGATTTGGAGAGCTCACCCTGGGCTAAGGTGGTGCGAAGTGCTCATTTGCAGATGTTGGGTGTGCCTGACTTGGACTGGGTGACCCCACGGTCCATGGCAGCCCGTAACGGTGTTCAAGAGGACCTGGAGCCTGAGAAGGAGGCCCAGGTGCCTGCCTTAAAGAGAAGAGGCAGGGGGTGTGGGAAACCAGCCCCCGAAGTTCCCACGGTCCAGGAGAAGGCAGGCCTTGAGGAGGATGCCCTGGAGCCTATAGGGGAACAGCTAGCTGAACTGGGGGACCTGCCTGAGCTGACCCATTGGCAGCAGGAAGGAGGACCCTCCAGGGAAGAGTTCTGCGAGGATCAGGAGAAGTGCCTTTCTCTTGTGGGTTTGCGGCAGCCTGCTGTAAACCAGGCAGCAGGTGATCAGTCTGGATCACATTGGATTTACTGGGAAAATGGTCTCCTTTATAGTGAGCCTAAGGTTGCTGAGCCTAGGTCAGCCCGTGTGCTGGTGGTACCCAAGCACTTCAGAGCCTTCCTACTGTGGCTGGCTCATGATGTGCCTTTAGCAGGACTTTTGGGGCAGGACAAGACCTTTGAGCGACTTGTCACCCAGTTTTATTGGCCCCAAATGCGCAAGAGTTCAGACACTCATTGCAGGACCTGTCAGACTTGCCAGGCAAGTGGTAAGAGTGGGAGGAAGCAGAAGGCTCCTCTCCAGCCATTCCCTGTGGTCAGCACCCCCCTTGAACGGGTGGGTATTGACATTGTGGGGCAACTGGACCCCAATACAGCCATGGGCAACAGGTTTATCCTGGTCTTGGTGGACTATGCCACCCGGTACCCGGAAGCCATACTTCTGAGGACAGTGGCGGCCCCCGTGGTGAGACGGGCACTGATGGGAATTTTCTCCAGAGCGGGATTCCCTAGAGAGGTAGTGTCTGACCGAGATACAAACTTCATTTCCAAGTATATGAACTCCCTGTGGCAGGAGTGCGGGGTAACATACAAGTTTACCACTCCTTACCACCCCCAAGGAAATGGGTTGGTTGAGAGATTCAACCGAACCCTAAAAGCCATGATTATGGGTCTTGAGGAACCCATGAGGTGTAAGTAGGACGTCCTCTTACCATACCTGCTCTTTGCATACCATGAGGTGCCACAGAAATCTCTAGGGTTCAGCCCCTTTGAGCTTCTCTATGGTCACCCAGTAAGAGGACCTCTGAGTCTTGTCAAGGAAGGCTGGGAGCAATCTCCCAGGAAACCTAACCAGGATGTATATAGCTACATGCTGGCCTTCAGGAACCAGACTAGGCATGTCAGGCAACTCACTGAGGCAAATCTGGAAGCCAGCCAGGAGGGGATGAAGCAGTGGTACAACAAGAATGCCACTCTGGTCGAGCTTCAACCTGGTCAGAAAGTGTGGGTCATGGCCCCAGTGGAGCCCTGCGTGCTCCAGGATAAGTGGACCGGACCATTTGAGGTGGTGGAGCGCAAAAGTCCTGTTACCTACTTGGTGGACTTGCAGTCTCCCAGGAACCCCTTGTGGATCTTGCATGTCAACCGCCTGAAGCCCCACTTGGAGAGGTCTGAAGTGGGCATGCCCTTAGTGACAGATGCTGGAATGGATGATGAGACTGAGCATCTTCCTGACATCCTGTCGGCGACAGAGCCAGATGGGTTAGTGGATGGTGTAAACCTCTCTTCCACCCTGACCCTTGAGCAACAGAATGACTGTCACCAGTTGCTGGGACAGTTTTCTGATCTGTTCTCCCTGATTCCCAGTGTCACTGATTGGTGCGTCCATGATGTGGACACGGGAGATAGCCCTCCTGTGAAGCACAAAATGTACAGGGTGACTGACAGGGTGAGAGCATGCATCAAGGAGGAGGCCTCCAAGATGCTTGTGTTAGGGGTGATTGAGTCCTCTAACAGTCCTTGGGCAAGCCCAGTGGTCTTGGTCCCAAAGGCTGCCGCACCGGGTGCCACGCCAGAACTCCGGTTCTGAGTGGACTACCGTGGGCGCAATTCAGTCACGAGGACTGACGCGCACCCCATCCCCAGAACTTGAGGAAATATGAAATTTTATGATCGATTGTGTCCCCTATCTTAGACCCCAACGGCTCCATGTACATGCTACAAGTACATGTATGTTCCCTCCACTTCCAGCTATGAAGACGCAAATACATATGCGTCCAACGTTAACATGTCCTCTTTCAGATCCACCATGAATGGATCGAATATTCCGTTCCTAAGTATGCCTTGCCACCGTCTTTATATGGTGTACCTTTCACGTTTTTCAGCTCTGGCAAGTTAGGCCCTGAATTCTGCCATCGAGCTTTTCCTGCCTTCTGCCTCTGAAATGCTCCAGCCTAGACCTGTATCTGTATCCATGACCTTTGTCTTACTTCCTGCGCGGCTAACGGTGCCTGGCCCGGCCTGTTGCCTGCCAAGACTGTATTCAGCCTTCAAGTTATCTGCTCCGCTCCTCGAGAAATACATTCCTGTCTAGTAGTTTAGGTAAACATCCTTCCAGCTACAGAGCAAAGGGCCCGGCCTTACTGTCTCCGTGCAAGTAACTCATAGCTCCTGTTGCCATGGTAGGCCCATGCCCCCTCGCATCTCATGTAGACACGTAGACGCTTATACACGCACTAGTAGTTAGTATAGGATAGCCTCTGCCTGAGAGACCTTTCCTTCCAGATAATACAGTTCCTTAAACACAAGATATTAGATACGAGTTGGGATTAGGTTGTTCTGACATCCCAGACTTCTGTCTCCTCATGTAGGGCTAAATGTCAAGTCCCCTTCACCCTCCAGTTACACGTCAAACACACGTCATGCTACTGCGCGCACATCTCTGCCATGTATTTCTGCTGACTTTGCAGGATTCTCTTATGGATCCACCCACCTGTGACATCCTCATAATGACGTTTCTAAGTACACACCTATTGTAACGCCTTGATTCATTACGTATGTGTATTCTTATCTCTCTTCTCAACTGTCACGCCTTCTGCATATGTCTTCACTGTAATGCATTTACTATATATATGATGACCTGTCAATAAAGTATTGCCTCTATCCCTTCCCGAACCTTCGTGGTGACGGAATCCGATTGCCTGGTTCGAACCAATTCCTTTGTAAGGAATAAACCCATTTTTAAAACCTCAAATACCACGGATTCTGCCTCTTATTTTTACTGAGTTATTCTTATTGAATTTTACCGCATAAATTAAGTCTAGGTAATTTAAATTTACCACATAATTGGCGCCCGAATAGGGACACCTCCCCCACCCCACGCGCCGGAGGTGCGTTGCAGACCTGGTCTCCTGCCACAGCCGGACGGACAACTACGCGTACCTGCAGGATTTCCTGTACCTCCCTCAGGCCAACGGAGGTGACTGAGGCTGCGATCAACACCCAGACGAGGCGGTGAGGAGTGCGGAGGATCCCGACCAGAGCCTAGCTGAGAGAGCAAGATCCGAGGTATACAGAGGCCCACCAGGTTCCGAAGTTCCGAAGTAACTAAGTCACGAGTCGAGTCCAGTCCAGTTTGGTCTAGTCCAGACCAGACTTTCCGAGGCCTTCTGTTCCGTTCCGTGCTTCCCGGTGAGTACCGTTGCTGGGGACGCATCTAGACGTGCGCATTGGTTTGTGCCGGTCAAGACGGGTTTGGGTACACAGACCTGGTCTGCACTGTTTCAGCAGTGTATCTGTACTGTTTAGCAGTATATCTAGTATTATGCAGTTAACTAGTTTTATTCTAATTATTATTGTTCGTTTCAAAATGTTTTAATATGTTTTAAATGTCGTGGTATGAGTGATTGTTCGATCTTCATTACTGTGTTTATTGTATTAATTGTGTTCAAGTCCGAGCAAGAATCAAGTAGCAAGGTTTAAGATGCCGTTGTTCTCAAAATTAAGACAGATTAGAACTAGAAAAGGGATACTCGATGAAGCCGTTCCCGTTCCACCTAGGGACACTCCAGGGTACTTTATGTACCATAAACATGGCCTAGATGCCGTATTATATCTCGATTTGTGGGTAGACTACACCAAGGATTTAGCAGAGAATCAGAGATGGCCCGCCGTTGGGACATGGGATGCAGATTGCATCATGAGAGTAGAAGAAGCATTATGGAGAAAGAAAGCCAGACAGTCACAGAAAGATGCCATTGAATTATGGCGTAAAGAATCGCATAGACGCACAGAGAAAGCGCTCAGAAAGGAAGAGAAAAGTAGGGAGGATTCAGACAAAGCCCGAGAAAACGTATTGGTTGAGGAAGGTATCCGAGTAAAAGCAGAACAAGTAGACAGGCAACGAAACACTCTTATGAATGGTATGTATCCTCTTCTGGCCGAGGGTTTACCTAAGGCCACCCTGGAAGTACCGAAAGATCTGCCACCTCCATTGCTTCCGACTAAATTGCACCCCAAGACTGCAAAGGACATTTTCCTTTCTTCCTATTTAGATGACGTAGCCCCCGAATATGTTAACCCTCCGCCGCCACGCACACCGCCTGCTAATGGCGCTCGACCCCGAGAAAATCTGTCCCCACTCCCGCAGCAACATACTCCTCCGTCCGTTCAAAACTTTCCGCCCGTTCCTTCACTTCTCCCTGCATCTATTCTTCCTACCTTACACCCAACGAATCCTTTTGGACCTAGCACCTCAGGAGGTGCGACAGGAAGTTTTCATACGCCGCCATCAGTGCGTCGATTGACTTATAGGGATTTAGCACACCAACGTACACCGCAAACAGCGAATTATGACATACTTAAAGAGCCTCTTACAGATTGTAGATATGATCCAGTACCAGGTAAAGACGACAGAATGATGCTATCATCAGTACGTCTACGATGAGTTGCGAACTATTTAATGATACTACCAGGAATGATTGATCATCTAGACAAAATATATCACTTTGTCCAAACAGGGCAAGGTCCTGAAAGTATTGGCGAGGCCATGGCATACCAGAAAGTGGACACGCAGAAACTGTTGTTACGCTTCTTTATAAACTGCCTGATAAGACACAGAGATAGGCCAGGTGTAGACGCGGAAGAAATGAGAGCCCTTAACAAATGGGGCCAGAATATAGCAGACGGAAAACATGATAAACAGAATAGTATAGAAAGTATGTACCGAAGGATCAGAAAAAAAGTAGAACAAATATGTGAAAAAGAACAGCCTGAAAGAGAAACAGATGCAGATAAGACTGAGTCCTCGGGGGAGGAGGAACAACTAGAAATGACAACAGGACAATTACAATTACCAGCTAGAGAAACGATAGCTTATGTAGGAAAAGGAAGATCCTTCAATAATCCAATACGTCCGATACGTCCAGAAAGTAAGAGAAGTTTTCAAGCAGCCATGTCAAACCCAAAGACCCCCGAACACTTGTTTCAGGCTACTGATAAAATACTTCAAGAACGAATGGGGTACCATGTACTCGATTCTATGGATGAACAAGAATTAGCTAGGTCAGCAGTACAATGGGCTGACAGTTCTGATAAATATAGTGATGATGCGCTAGTACATACGTTTTTGAATCTTTCACCAGACGAACAGCGATTAGCTGGTCTATATATGATACAACATCTCCTCATATTATATAAAGGCCAACACTCCGATCCTGGTCCCCTACCTGATATACTGATAGAACTACTCATGAATAAATGGAGAGGTCTAGGTACAGATCTAATTAAAGTAATTCTAGAACATCGACACAGATATAGTGCCTTTCTGTGTCCAGAGCACGATCCAGCTCCCTCCATGGAAAGAAAGACGTATTACATAGACAGACAGAATCCCTTACGCGAAGTGCACCCAGTTAGAAACGATGATAATACTTTTAGACTCGTGTTCGTGTACACGCCTATAACTAAAATAGAACTATTGGAAATGAAAAAAGTAGTGCCCAGCCATGACAGAGATCCAGCAGGTTTTCACTGTGAAATAAAAGACATGTTACTCATGGGTGATTATACCTATCCTGACATTATGAAAATATTGAAAGTATTATTGCCGGCCGGTATTTACGAGAAACTCAAAGAAAAAGAGTGGGAGGTGGGAGAACAAAAGATTGATTGGACAGCATTAGAAAACGAAGAAAATACCCGAACTGCAGGCCTAGGGCTTGGAGACAAAACTAAAGCATTACCAGGATTATTAGTACAAGTATTACCACGTTTATTAACTACGAAAAAGGAAGACTGGGGAGCAATCTCAGCTTGCAAACAGAAACTCGATGAAGACACTAGTGATTTTTATTCCCGATTTGAAAAATGTTTTGGTATTAATAGCGGCCTGAAAGCAAGTAGCGATTCATATCCACATCTTTTTGTAACAAAATTAGTCGAGAATTCCTTGCCCCAGGTTAAGAACAGAGTAGTAAAGGTAGAGAGCTCTTGGCAAGCTAACACGCCGTCACAAATGTTACAAATGTTACAGTACCATCAGAATAGAATTAGAGAAGAACAAGAACACGAACAAAGACGTATGAAAGACACGAAAATGAAAATGCTCGTCGCCCAGTCAGTTCCAGCTGACAGTCATAAAAAGGGTGCGACACAGTCCAGTAATTCAGCAGTTCCTGGTAAAGGGACATGCAACTATTGTAAACAGCCAGGTCATTATATAAACGATTGTGCAGTTCTGAAACATAATATCTCTACGGGTAAAACCAAGGAGAGACCACGTCCACCCAGACAGGATCAGATCCAACAACAAGTACCTCAGAATGTACAGCCTATGCAAGCTGCACAACAGACCGTAGCGGTCCCACAGTCACAGCCTATTGCCGCAACACAGAACACGGCACAACAGATGTACCAGTATGCACAAAATGACTATCCAGAGTATCAGCGATACACATGAAACAGCCTAGAGAGGGAAGTTGGCTTACCCCTTATTGAGGTCCCTGTAGATCAAGAGGGTCCTTATGTACATAGTCAAGTATTAGGGAAAGACAGAAAGTTTTTAATTGATACAGGGGCAAGCAGAACAACTATAAGTCACAACGAGGTTCCAGGGGCACACCTCTCAGGCTCACAGAATGTTTCCCTTGGATTTTCAGGAAAACCTATTGTTAATGAAGTATCGCAACCTCTTCCTCTTGCAGTTGGTCCATTGACACGGACTACAGATTTATTGCTTACAAAATCATGCCCAGAAAACTTGTTAGGTATAAAGACATTGAAAGCTCTAGGAGCTGTAATATGTTGTTCCCCGGAGGGGGTACGACTATTTTTGCGTGACTACAAAGGTCACTATGTATTTAGAGACATGGATCACAGGTTACAGAATGTCCCTGCACATTTATGGGCGCAAGGCCCTACTGATGTAGGTTGTATGCATATTACACCATATCGAGTCACACTCAAAGCAGGAGTGGTATTACCACGAATCCGACAATACAAGTTATCTCCAGATGCTGTAGTGGCTTTGCTGCAAATCATTGACGAGCTCATTGCACAAAGAGTGGTTGTGGAAACCGACTCCAATGTGTGTAATTCTCCTATTATTCCAATTCTTAAACGAACTGATCCAAAAGCACCCCCAGTTTATCGATTGATTATTGATCTGCGCTAATTAAATAAATGCATTGTACCACAATATCCCGTGGTTCCAGATATCTCTTCACTATTGACAGCTATTGATTCAGAAGCAACGTTCTTTACTGTAATTGACCTCAAGAACGCCTTCTTTAGCGTCCCAATTGATCCGGAAAGCCAATATTTGTTCGGATTTAGTTTAAATGGACGAAGCTTCAAATTTGCACGCGCACCTCAAGGATTCACAGAAAGCCCCAGCATTTACAGCCAAGCACTGAAAAGACAACTTGACAGTATCCACATGCCTGTTAACACTGCCCTGCTTCAGTATGTCGATGATCTGCTGATCACCGCCCGAAGCGAACCCGAATGTGAAAAAGCATCACTGACGGTTTTACATTTCCTGGCCGACAAGGGGCACAAGGTGTCCCCTTCGAAGCTGCAATTCTGTGTTCAGCAAGTTGTGTACCTTGGGCACTTGCTGTCTAAGGGGGGGAGACAGCTCACACCTGACCGCATCCAGCTAATTATAAACATGCCACCACCCAAGACACAAAAGGAGGTGCGGGCCTTCATAGGTCTCACTTCGTACTGTAGACAATGGATTCCCCAATATGCATTTCTAGTAAAACCACTCATTCAGTTGACAACCCAGGAGGCAGCGACTTCGACTGTCCTCCCTTGGACTCAGGCACATACACAAGCTTTTGAAGACTTAAAGAAAGCCTTATGTCAAGCACCTGTTTTAGCGACACCATGTTACAGTAAGCCTTTTACACTCTTTGTTACAGAACGCGAAGGTACTGCCTTGTCAGTACTCACTCAGGAACAAGCAGGTTCACACAAGCCGTGTGCTTACTTTTCTAGCACATTAGATCCAGTAGCTCAGGCTCTGCCTACGTGCCTGAAATCAGTCGCAGCAACAGCTTTAGCAATAAGACAAAGCGATTCCATAGTATTAGGACATCAATTGACAGTGCAAGTTCCACATTCCGTGGAAGTTCTTTTAAACAGAACTCAGACTCAGCACTTGACTATAGCACGACTGACAGGTTACGAATTAACATTGTTTCAGCCACACATAGAAATCTGACGCTGTAGTACATTAAATCCTGCCACACTTTTGCCATTAAGTGAAACAGACCCATTGGCACATGATTGCATTGAAGTCATTACTATTACGACGAAACCCAGACAAGACTTGACAGACGTTCCATTATCAGATCCAGACCTGACACTTTATGTGGATGGTTCATGCATGAGAACAAGTACAGGAGAATTAGTGGCCGCTTACGCAGTCACGACAGACACCGAAGTTATTGAAACAAATTGTATTGACACATTGTCAGCTCAAGCAGCAGAGCTCATCGCTCTGACACAAGCCTGTATTCAAGCCAGAAATAAAGGAGTCAACATATACACAGATTCACGTTATGCATTCGGAGTTGTACACGACTTCGGAGTCCTTTGGCGAGAGAGAGGTTATTTGACTTCTCACGGTGCCAACATTCAACACGGTCCCCTTATTCAAGCTCTGTTAGATGCAATACATCTGCCTACTTCGATATCTATCATGAAGTGCAAGGCTCATACAAAAGTCACCGATATAATTTCCCAGGGTAACGACTTAGCAGACCGAACAGCTAAGCAAACAGCACAGAATCGGACTCATGCAACTGACTTGACAAAGACAATAGTTCCGACACCGACACACTGCATGACAGTTAAGGATCCTGCCCTTGATGTAATCGACATACAGACACATGGTACACCAGAGGAAATCAAGAAATGGACTGAACTAGGAGGGATCCAAACAGATCAGGGATGGATGACGAAGGTGAAAATCTACATGGTTTCTCCCCGACTCCATGGTTCAAGTTATCATTAACACAATACATAGTCCAGCACATCTAGGAGAGAAAGCTATGTTAGACAGTATTCAAAACATTTGGTTTAATAAACACTTACGAGCTGCAGCCAAGCAGAAAGTCCGTACTTGCATGATTTGTTGTCAGTTCAACCCAGGTAAAGGCGTTCCTGTAGAGCAAGGTGGATTTCAACCTCCCGATCACCCTTTTGAAGTCCTCCAGATGGATTATATCCAGATGGAACGTTGTCGAGGATTCAAATATGTCCTCGTAGTTGTATGCGCTCTTTCCCGTTGGACAGAAGCATATCCAGTCTCAGATTACACTGCCCCGACCACTGCCAAGCAGTTGGTTCGTGAATTCTTCCCACGGTATGGTTTGCCCCGTATCGTGTACTCAGATAATGGCCAACCGTTCTCATCCGAGCTAATGAAACATATTTCACTCCTGTTAGGCTATCAATGGAAATTCCACTGTGTCCGGCATCCCGAGGCAGCAGGTCTCGTGGAACGTCATAACCAGACTCTGAAAATTCGACTCTCTAAAATCTGTAGAGAGAAAGGCGTCGACTGGATAGTAGCCTTACCAGTTGCACTATTTTACATGAGAATGATAGCACATTCTCGAACAGGGCTGTCCCCGTACGAGGTGGTCTTCGGTAGGCCACCAAATATGTGGGGGACGCCTATACCTCGTAAAATCACTGATGTTGATTGTAATATGCTGACAGATTACCTTGCTTCCTTGATGTCTGCACTACAATCTTGCCGTTCACAGGTAGCTGCAGCTTTTCCCGACAACACCGAGGTGAAGCCCCATGAAGTGGTTCCCGGAGATTTTGTTTTCATAAGAAACTTCGACAGGAGGAGCCCGCTGGAGCCTCGCTGGCAAACGCCGAAATTAGTACTCCTGACCACGAGGACAGCAGTGAAGGTCGAGGGTCGCAAGGGTTGGCTACACTCGAGCCATATCAAGAAATTTCATGGACTACCTTCTGATTTAAACTCTCAGCCCTGCCCCCCTCCACAGACTGATTCAAAACTCCCCCTGGTCGAGAACACTGCTGCCCAAAACTATAAACTGAAACTAAGGTCTAGCAAGTCAGACAATTTGATTGTTTAAGTCCTCTCCTAGGTGAATCGGTTAAATTAGTCTCTGACATGTATCCTCTAGACCGAAATCGAGAGAGAGATAGACAGAAACAGCTCAAGAAACGTGCATATTGTAAATTACTTCATAGTCACTGTATAGTGACATTGTTGATTATGTTTTTTCTAAATCTTCTGATTATTGCTGCAAGTATACTGTTGCACATATACTACCCTATTTTCAAGCGTGCACATTCTGCTTCCGATGTTACTGCCGAACACTCTTTTAGCGAATTACCCCCACATGAGTTGCCCTACAGACTTGCGCTGCGCAACAACACATTCATTAGTATGTTACATCACTCCCATCAGGCCAACAACGCTACAAATTGTTGGATATGTGGCCGACTCCCTCCCTATCAGAAATACAAGGGAGTTCTGCCCCTCTTTCCGTATCCATTCACACACAATGGTTCCTGTGGCGCATGGTTTAGTTTGATAAATTCTTTAGATTCAAATACCGTAGTTTACCAGAGCAACTGGGTATGGGGAAACCTGAACTTAGTGTTGCTTAAAGCCTGCTACCATAACAAGGAGGGACTTCCCAAAAGGACAGGAACTGATCTAGAGAATGAAGTATATGGATTAGGTAATTTTACACTTAACCTCATGATTCTGAATGTTGAATCCGAAGCTGCACCAGTCTTGCCTGCTATGTCCGTATTACCAGTCAAAGGTGAATTATGTGTAAGAAAGAATGGTTCAGTACACTTGGGTCATAGTAAATGTACTACTGTGATCGAATTCAGTGATCAAGGCAAGTCTACATTTAGAGCTTCCCGTCATTCCTACTTCATTTGTGGTCATACCGCATATATACGTTTACCTCTAGATTGGGATGGTACCTGTTACATTGCATTCCTTCTGCCACCTGTTTTCCTAGCCCCTCCTGATTATCATAGAAATACCCATCTAGTACACAATAGACCCCAGAGAGATCTCCCGATTGTCGACTACACTGAAACGGCATGGGAACAATATACAGACTTCAATAAAGGTCTCTTTCCCTACATAGGTGTTGTCTCTAATAGTAAACTGATACGTAGATTAACGAGAACCCTTGAAGCAGTAGTGAATGAAACTACCTCTGCCCTAGGCAACTTAACAGAGGAGCAGTCTGCGATGCGGATTGTTGTTCTCCAAAATCGTCTTGTCCTTGACGTCATCCTGGCCGATAGGGGCGGAGCCTGTAGAGTCATCGGATCGAGTTGCTGTGTTTTCATTCCAGAAAACGCGCCATCAGTATATAAAGCCATAACTCGCCTTCATAAGATTGCAAGTCAGATACACCAGAATCCAGGCACCTGGACGTGGTCCGGTTGGTTCTGGAGCATGTTGTCAGCCTGGGGATGGAAAATCCTATCCTTCCTAGGTATTGCCCTTCTCATAGTATTCAGTTGCTGCCTGTGTCTACAATGTGGACCAGCGATTTGCGGCCTGTGTGCCACATCATGTATTCCACGTTCAAGTTTTCGTTCAAAATACCGGAAGAAGAAAGAAGAGCAAATGATGTTACATGAACAGATTGATGGATTCCTGAGGATCGATATCTCATGAAGGGTCCGTAGGGGACAAGGAGGGAATGAGGAAATATGAATTTTTATGATCGATTGTGTCCCCTATCTTAGACCCCAACGGCTCCATGTACATGCTACAAGTACATGTATGTTCCCTCACTTCCAGCTATGAAGACGCAAATACATATGCGTCCAACGTTAACATGTCCTCTTTCAGATCCACCATGAATGGATCGAATATTCCGTTCCTAAGTATGCCTTGCCACCGTCTTTATATGGTGTACCTTTCACGTTTTTCAGCTCTGGCAAGTTAGGCCCTGAATTCTGCCATCGAGCTTTTCCTGCCTTCTGCCTCTGAAATGCTCCAGCCTGGACCTGTATCTGTATCCATGACCTTTGTCTTACTTCCTGCGCGGCTAACGGTGCCTGGCCCGGCCTGTTGCCTGCCAAGACTGTATTCAGCCTTCAAGTTATCTGCTCCGCTCCTCGAGAAATACATTCCTGTCTAGTAGTTTAGGTAAACATCCTTCCAGCTACAGAGCAAAGGGCCCGGCCTTACTGTCTCCGTGCAAGTAACTCATAGCTCCTGTTGCCATGGTAGGCCCATGCCCCCTCGCATCTCATGTAGACACGTAGACGCTTATACACGCACTAGTAGTTAGTATAGGATAGCCTCTGCCTGAGAGACCTTTCCTTCCAGATAATACAGTTCCTTAAACACAAGATATTAGATACGAGTTGGGATTAGGTTGTTCTGACATCCCAGACTTCTGTCTCCTCATGTAGGGCTAAATGTCAAGTCCCCTTCACCCTCCAGTTACACGTCAAACACACGTCATGCTACTGCGCGCACATCTCTGCCATGTATTTCTGCTGACTTTGCAGGATTCTCTTATGGATCCACCCACCTGTGACATCCTCATAATGACGTTTCTAAGTACACACCTATTGTAACGCCTTGATTCATTACGTATGTGTATTCTTATCTCTCTTCTCAACTGTCACGCCTTCTGCATATGTCTTCACTGTAATGCATTTACTATATATATGATGACCTGTCAATAAAGTATTGCCTCTATCCCTTCCCGAACCTTCGTGGTGACGGAATCCGATTGCCTGGTTCGAACCAATTCCTTTGTAAGGAATAAACCAATTTTTAAAACCTCAAATACCACGGATTCTGCCTCTTATTTTTACTGAGTTATTCTTATTGAATTTTACCGCATAAATTAAGTCTAGGTAATTTAAATTTACCACAAACTGATGAGATCATTGATCAGTTAGGGGCTGCCCGGTACCTCAGCACGTTTGACTTAGTGTCTGAGTACTGGCAGATCGCCTTGACTGATGGGGCAAGAGAGAGGTCAGCATTCTCCACACAAGATGGGCACTACCAGTTCCGGGTTATGCCCTTTGGGATGAAGAATGCCCCTGCCACCTTTCAGAGGTTGGTCAACCAGGTGTTGGCTGGACTGGAAGAGTTCAGTGCCGCCTACCTGGATGACATTGCAGTGTTCAGCCCCAGTTGGGAAGAACATCTGCGCCATCTCTGGGAAGTGTTGATGGTGCTGCGGAGGGCAGGCCTCACGATCAAGGCGAGAAAGTGTCAGATCGGGTGGTGTACTTGGGACACCAGTTTGGGAGCTGCGAGGTGGCGCCCCTAAAGCATACGATTGAGACCATCCTGGCTTGGGAGCCCCCCAAAACCCAGACAGAGGTGAGAGCCTTTCTAGGACTCACTGGGTATTACAGGAGGTTTGTCAAGGGTTATGGTAGCATCGTTGCCCCCTTGACAGAGCTGACTTCCAGGAAGCAGTCCAAGAGAGTGATTTGGACTGACACCTGTCAGAAAGCTTTTGAGGCCCTGAAAACTGCCATGTGCACGGCGCCCGTGCTCCTGGCACCCAACTTCTCAAAAGAGTTTATCGTTCAAACAGATGCTTCAGAGCATGGTGTGGGGGCTGTTTTGTCACAGATATATGAGGCGGGCCTAGATCAACCTGTAGCCTTCATCAGTAGGAGGTTACTTCCCCAGGAACAGACATGGAGTGCGATTGAGCGTGAGGCATTTGCTGTGGTCTGGGCACTGAAGAAGTTGAGACCATAATTGTTTGGGACTCACTTCCGGGTTCAGACAGACCACAGGCCCCTCAGATGGTTGATGCAGATGAAGGGTGAGAATCCAAAGCTGTTGAGGTGGTCCATTTCCCTACAAGGGATGGATTTCACGGTGGAACACCGCCCTGGTACAGAGCACGCCAATGCTGATGGTCTGTCCAGATTTTTCCGCCTTAGTGATGAGAACTCCCGGGAGGTAGGGTAGTTCTCCCCACATTTCAGCTGGTGGGGACACGTGTTAGACCTGGCACCATTGGCGTGGATCTCCCTTCCATTTTTTGCTGTTGCGTCATCTGTTTTTGCTGGTGTTAGATGCTTTGGGCACTGTGCCACTGCTATCCAGTGCCACAGTGCAAATGCTCCCTTTGATAAATTGGTGATTCCATGATTGGCTGATTTGGTTTACTTGTCAGACCCTAGTACAGTGCACTGAGTGTGCCCAGGGCTTGTAAATCAAATGCTGCTGGTGGGCTTGCAGCACTGGTTGCCACCCACAGAAACTGCCTGTAAAAGTGTGTCTCAGGTCTGCCATTGCAGAGCCTGTGTGCAGTCTGGTACTTCCATGTTGACTGGCCAAGTGCACCCACTTGCCAGTCCCTAAACCTTCGCTTTTCTTCATATCAGACACCCCTATGGTCGGCCCAAGGGCAGGGTGCATCGTAAGTGTAAGGTAGGACATGCCTTACACATGTGTGTCGCATGTCCTAATAGTGAATTACAGCCATATTCGTTTTTCACTATTGCAAGGCTACCTGTTCCCCATAGACCAGAATGGGCAGTTTGATTATACCATCTTATAATCCTAACTGACTCAGGGAACTAGGTAGAAATTCGAGTTTAGTATGCCTGAACTCAGAACGATAAAATATATCTTTTAGTGAAGTTGGTTTTAACATTCTGTGTTTGAAAATATCACTTTTAGAAAGTAGGTATTTTCTTGCCTAACTATCCAAGCCTGCCTCTGCTAGATTGTGTATTCCTTGTCTGGAGTTTGAGTGACAGGGGCTGGGGGATTCCAGGAGACAGGGAGAGTCAGCACAGGGCTGAATAGAGAGATCTGCATGTAGATGGGTGGGAGGAGTTGCACCTGGGACCTGAATAGGGCTGCGCCTTCCCTCCACAATGCTGGCTCCACCTCCTGTGGTGCGTCTGATGTCCCTGGCCTACACTGTGAAAGGAAAGAAGGAGTCATGTAAACAGAGTGCTCCAGGACTGACCAGACTGGTTTGGACTAGGCAAAGGCCTCTCTGCCTTCAGAGAAAAAAGATAAAATTAGTATAAATACTGGGGCCCAGACCCCAAGACTTTAGATCACTTTTGGGAAACAAGAAGAACCTTTGCTGAGGAGAGGAACCAAACAAACTGAGGAAGAGACTATCCCTAGCTGAGTGCTGTTTGGGGGATTGGCCTGCAGTGGTTGCCTGACTGCCAAAGAAAGGAGAAAGGACTTTGTGCTACTTTCAAATCAACTTGTGAAGGGTCTCCAAGGGCTTGAGATAGAGCTTGCCTCCTGATGAAGTCTCAGGGACAACAGACTTCACCAACCAGCTCCCCAAGAGTTCTTTTAAAGTGCCTACTGTTGTGCTGGGCCTTCTGAGGGACTGCGTGTCGCAAGGAGCTGGAAGCGTGACTCACGAAGAAGAAGCGTGTCGCCGCCGCTGTCTTCGCATCACTGGAGAAGGGTGTCCCTGCTGCAGCTGTCGCTTCGCATCGCAGAAGCGCCTCACATTGCTGGAGAAGAGTGTCGCCGTCGCATCAGATGCCGTTGCATCATTGGAGAAGCGTGTTACCGCTGCAGCCGCTGTCGTCACATCACTGAAGAAGGGTTTCGCCGCTGCAGCTGTCGCATCACATTGCCGAAGCGCCTTGCATCACCGGAGAAGAGTGTCGCCGTCGCATCAGATGCCGTCGCATCACCGGAGAAGTGTGTCGCAGGGCCTGTCGCAGCTCAGAATTGTTGAGTCGCCGAACGGCCGTCGGGCATTCACGCATCGTGTCGCATCAAGAAGAAGATGCCATTTTGTTTTGTCTCACCGGATCGTCATCGCATCACGGCGTTGCGGGTCGCACCACTTCGGAAGCGCAGTAAGAAACCTACGCATCACCTACCGACTCCGAGAAGAACCGACGCATCCCCTACGCAACAGTAGGGACCCAACGCATCACCGTTCTTGCGCATAAGGAATTGACGCATCACCTTCCTTGCAATACTTTCGTTGTATAGCGTTATGCATCCAAAGGTACATTGAACTCAAAGTGTTGCTTTTACCATCTTAAGAGAACTAAGCTATTTCTACCATTTTAAGTACAGTATTGTGGATTTTTGTCGTTTTTGGTCTTGTGATAAGTCTATATAAAGCATACTTATTTTTTATATAAAACCTGTGTGGTGTCCATCTGTAGTGTTGTCACTGGATTACTGTATGTGTTCACAAATGCTTTACACTCTGCCTCTGAGGTAATCCTGTTTGCTCGTGCCAAGCTACCAAGGGGGTGAGCAGGGGTTATTTTAGGAGTGTACCGCCTTACCCTGACTAGAAGCAAGGGGCCCTATTTGGTCAAAGGTACCTACCTCTGCCCACTAGAGACCCCCAAATCTAACAACTCTCATCTTCTCTAATAGGCACACTGGTCTTGGCTACCAGGCAGGCGCTGGTACTCCAGTCTCCAAGGACATGTGGTCTTGGATTCCTTCGGTGATGACCCTTCACACAGCTGGGAGACTGATAGGCCTTAGCTTCCAGTCATAGTTACAGGCAAAAGTCTTGCAGAGCTTCTCCTCCGCGCACAGTCTGACAGGCTGCTTACCAGTTGACAATTTTGGAGGACTCAAGCTTCCCTTCTTTCTGTCCATTTCCAGACTTAGGGTCTGAGTCTCAGACGGGTGTGTTGGGGGTGTCTGCTTCCTTTTGAAGTGACCTTGTCTCTGCCCTCCAGAAAACAGTCTATCACAACAGGAGTGACTCCAAATCTGATAGCTAAACAACAAAGGCCTGGACGGTACCACTATTAAAGCAAACGCCATGCTTGTATTTCGGAGGGGCAAACGTACTCCAAATTTCCATACCTGACAAGCAGATATATCTATTGTAGCTTAAATTAATTGAACTCAGATGAATAGTGACGTTGACTCACTATTTAGAGCCCTGAAGAAGTCTTGGTTGGATGAAATGCATTGGCTACTTTTCGTTGATGTGGTTTTTAGAAGATAAAGACAAATAAAGATTTGTTGAAAGAAGAAAACTTCTACATATGCATCTTTTATGACTCAGCAACTCATTGTCATGACTACTGGTTCTATATTCTATACATGAATCTATTCATATAGCAAATGTACTTTTCCATACTTCATTACTAATCTTGAGTGCTGAACCACCAATTGCATAGCTTGTTTGGGAAAATATTTTCCATTTAGGAGTATAGAAGTGCTGTACTCCGGGTTCGTTGCACCTCCATTATTGTTTGAACTTTCCTAATACTTTGTCAACAAGTGTGGGACATTAGTGCCTTGACCCTTCTTTCTCTTTGCATACATTTATATATGTATGAAAGAGTTACTCCAGGGCCTCAGCCCAACTCTTTATGATTCCCTTTACAGCCCCAACTCCTTCCTGAGATGTCCCCAGGCCCCTTTCAAGTGACCACATTCTGAATTACAGAATCAATCTTTGAAGTATACTGAAGAGCCTGGCTCTCCCTTACCCCAGTGTGCCCCACCCAGCTCACAGGGATGCAGCAATCCATAAAACTGTCTGGAGGGATTCATCTACTTCCTTATACTACTCCATTTAGCCCTGGCTCTCCCAAAATCCTGCAACACACAAACATAAACTCTCGGGTCTGAGCAACTTTAGAACTAGAGCATGAAAGGAGAGATACTATAGTCAAGCTGTGTCTAAAATGACAGTGAACAAATCAGAAAGGAAAGGAATCCCTTTAAGGATGAATGCCCTCACTCACCCGAAGGTGACATGCTTCATCATTTAGGCTTTCTCCTCTCAGTGGGAAAACCTAGTCCCACTGAGGGCTACAACCACCGCACTAAGAAGTGGGAGCTCAGGGATGTTTTTGTTTAAGATTTTAGGATACTCAGATCCCAAAGATGAGCACTAATGTGAGAAGAGGGCGCAGCGCAAAGAAATTCAAAAGTGTGTGAAGTGTGAGCTAAAACTGGGATCTGAGTATCCTAAAATCTTAAACAAAAACATCCCTGAGCTCCCACTTCTCAGTGCGGTGGTTGTAGCCCTCAGTGGGACTAGGTTTTCCCACTGAGAGGAGAAAGCCTAAATGATGAAGCATGTCACCTTCGGGTGAGTGAGGGCATTCATCCTTAAAGGGATTCCTTTCGTTTCTGATTTGTTCACTGTCATTTTAGACACAGCTTGACTATAGTATCTCTCCTTTCATGCTCTAGTTCTAAAGTTGCTCAAACCCGAGAGTTTATGTTTGTGTGTTGCATATTACGTATTAGGGGAATGAAACTTCTCGCAGGTCTTTAAATCTGTTCCCTTGGACCCCCCTTATCCATTTTGTGTGTTATACATCTCCCAAAATCCTACCATGAATTGCACCATTCACCAGGACTGGAATGGGAACCCAAAGCAGCCATGGCAAATTTTGTCCGACTAGCCCCTGTACGGTGCATAGTGAGTGAAGCGAGTGAGTCTGACCACTATAAGGAGGGTTTGGGGTTTTTTCCGCAAGAAAATTTGGGCAAAAATGGCTACAACACATTTTTTATTATATATTCAATTGTTTTCACTTTTAAAGCAGTAGATGATGACCTTAGAGTGTGCCAGGATTCTACAATCTTTGTTGGAACCTTTCAATGAGACCCTCCTCAACACCCCCACCCCAATAGTGCCCCTCATCTCTCCATAGCCCCTCTCTCACATGTATTTCATTTGTTTTATAGCGCCTTTCATACCACTTTAGTGTGTCAGAGAACTTTGCATCACACACAAATGCAGAGACAATAAATCATACTGATAGGCATTCTGTAAGAGTGCTTGGTTTGGAAAAGCACAAACCCAGGATTCACAACCTAACACAGTGGTTAGGGTTGGCTTTACTAATATGACTTTATTACTACTCAAACATAGTCTTTTTAGCAGCATTAGAATAATGAAAGATTCAAGAAAAAAACATAACATCTAACCTGTACCATGTAGTTTGCATGCAGCTCATTGATGACACTTCATAGCTCACTGTGCTAGATAATAATTCTAACCTATGAACTGCACAGTAACAAAAGGGTCTCTGTGACAAAAGCAGTAACCCATTAAGCTATGCATATAAACTTCTGTTCTGTGATGTGCATGGTATGCACCCTTTGCAGTAGGCATATTAAACCTCTGCGCTACATTAGATGAGTCAAAACTACCACTAGACAAAACTCTAATCTCTCTCCAGCAGGTACATTTATTAACAGAGTTATTTTGACACTTTTATTGTTGCCCGAATACTACTGGATACACAATGAACTCTGCAGTGGGCCTCCAGTAATAACATTGGCCTCCCACCCTTCCGGGGAAAACACCCGATGCCCAGTACAGCTCATTTGGACTTGCCATTCACAGGGACACATACACACAGCATATGTATAGTATACACGCACTGTATCTTATGTCCAGTATGTATATGTCTAGTATTTGTAAGGCTCAAACAATTACCCGACGGTGTCAAGGCGCTGGGGGCCGTCAGGAAGATTAAGCAGGCTATTTCCCAGAGTCACATGGTGCTGGGCTGATCTGCCACCAGCACCAGGGATCGAACTGTGAGCCCCATGTTCCAGAGTCAGTTGCCCTGGCCGCTGTGCCACACCTCTTCCGTGTATTGTACCATTCACAGGCGCCTTTACACCTGGTGCATGCACATAACCAGGGCTACAGGAATTATGCAGCAGAGAAGGACCAAATTATGTGGCAGGGTTGACTAAATTATGCAGGACGAAAATACTAATTATGTGGCATAATGTGGCACATTTTGTGATAGTATTACTTCATTATTGTGCCATTTTTACATGTGGTAACACTATCAGGGAAAATATTTCACCTTATTTCTACCAAATTAACATCCTAATACAATATTAATTCACTGAAAGGTGACCAGTTAACATTTGCGAAGGGCCTTTCTAAGTGCAAGAACAGGTATGGCCATGTTTTTAGGAACTTTTGATCCGTTTGAGCTACACATAGTTTTTTTTTTTTAAATCAGCAGATTAGCTGATAGTTGAGCAGGGCATAGGTGCGCCTTGAAGCTGATTGCAATGGACCATGGGTCGGTTACACCAAACAGGTTTGCCCTGGTCTTAGAACTGATTTTGAGGTTATTTTTTTACAACGTTTATGTATTAGAAGTGTAGCAATGTACAACAAAGATGCATCGAGAAAGCATACATGACACGCAGTGTCACATGACATAGTATAGAATAACAAAGAAAAAGGCAAAACAGGGTAGGCAGCAGGGTGAACCGAAGAATAAACAAGCAAAATAGAGCAAGAAAGTGACGATGCCCACGCACCACTCAGAATGTGTGCATAGATGTCCTCCGCCAACAAGCATAAATAGAACAAGATTATGTCCTCTTGGGATTAGGGACTGAATATTGTGTGGAAACCCACCAAGACAGGTGAAGAGTCCCCAGTAGCGCAAATAAGTAGTGGGGGGCAAGTGGGCAGAATAGATTAGGACAGGAAGGAGAGGCGGAAGGCCAAGCGGGGGACATCAGTGCCCGTGAGTTGACTGATGCCAAGTGGGATAAAATGCCAGCGGTGAGGCACAGCAGACAGCCTCAGTATATCCCGGGATGAGGTGGCGACTGGGATAAAAAGAAATCCAGCAATCCAGACATGAAAGGGCTTCTGACCACCTCGAAGATATGTAGTTGGTCATTCATAGTATATGAGATCGTCTCGCGTTACCTGCTATGCAATACAACTCCAGCAGCCATTCAGTCGATGGGGGAGAGAGGGCTGCCGCCAGTGGCATCAGATACAGAATTTAGCCATCGTAAGGGACGTGTGAGCCATCGGCAGCAATGAGAGGTCATGCTGGGGAGATCCGGGCAAACATGAAGAAGGACCATGTGGGTCAAAGGGATAATCCAGACAGGGCTGTGCTGGCGTAGATATTTTAAAAGGAATACATTTCAGGCGGTGTTCCCGAAGGAACTGATCGCGGTCCAAGAGCAGAGAGGCCCAGTCTTCAGGGAGGTGAATTACTAGAAAAGCCTGGTAGTTGTGAGAGACAGGAGAGAGTGCTGACCATTAATATAAATCGTGTACAGACCTGAGACCAGACACTTGCACAGACCAAAAGCCTGAATATACTGTAGCATGGGCAATTGCGACAAGTCCGCGGCAATGGGACGCCGGTTGCTCTGAGGCAGTGAGATAGCTGCCAGTAATGCCAGGCTTCCTCTGTGCAGAGCCCAAATTCCATTCTAAGTTTTTCAAAAGGCTTAAGCCTGCTCCCAACAGGGGTCTGATCAAGACAGCTTATAGGGAACCACTCCCAGGAGGTGGAGGGGTTTCCACCAGGCCTATCTGCTCACCGCTAGAATCGGGTGCGAGGCTACTCGTGGATCCTTGGGGGGCTAAGGTGCCAATGCGGGAGCACCGAGGTAGCATTCCAGGCTCACCCCCATAACGGGGCATCCAAGTCAAAGTGCAGGTGAATCACACCCTGGGAAAGTTGGTGTGCCAAGTGATACGAGGCTAGATGTAGAAGCCGCAGGATACCAGCTGCTGTATCCACAGTTTCCTCCCACTCTAAACATAGGATCAGATGCCGACTCCGATCCGGGCGAGCAAAGTCTTAGCCGCTTGAAAAGGTATCATACCAAAGACATATTGGAAGCAAGAGACACAGTCATTTTAGCAGTCTGTACTCTTCCCCAAAGAGAAAGATTAAAGTGGGACCACTTCAAAAATTCTTGTTGAGTGCGTTCCAGCAGGGGAAGGAGATTGTCCTCCACCATACGAGTGAGGCCTCTATTGACCCTCTATTGACCCATATACCCAAACAACGGAGCCAGCTCAGTACCCACGTCATATTGTATCCATGGATACACGCAGGCATGGTGACTTCTCTGACACTGGGAGGACGTAACTCTTTGGCCAATTGATCCTGTAAGCTGAGAGCCCTGAGAAATCCTCCACGATAGACATGACAGCCGCTATTGAGGACCACAGTTGTGAAAGACGAAGCAGCATATCATGGGTGAGATGTAGAATCTTGTCTATCCAGCTTCAGTAGGGATCCTCTGCACCCCAGGTGATCCATGGATGGTGGCCGCAAGGGGCTCAATCGCCAAGTGAACTAGTAGCGGAGACAGCGGACCTCCGTGCCAAGTACACTGGCCAACGTGGAAGGACCTGGAAGGAAATCATAAGTATGACACTTCAGCCAGGGGTAGGTCATGCAGGAGGTGCAACCTCTAGATGAATTCATCCACCTAGCCCATACAGGACATGACCTGAAACAGGTAGGGTGTTTTTACTCTGTCAAGTGCCTTATCGACGTTGAGGGAGAGTGCCAGTATCTCTGCGGAGTCATACATAACGCGCCACAGGAGGTGAGAAAGTGTCCGCTTATGATTATGAAAACTGTGTCCCAGGACAAATCACAACTGAGAGTCGTGAATCAATTGTGCGATCACTCTACCCAAACGCATCGTCAAAACTTTGGCCAGCAGTTTAAGGTCCACCTTGATGAGAGAGATCAGGTGGCAAGTGGTGCAGTCAAAGGGGATCCTTGCTGTCTTTTGGGAGTAATGTAATAATCGCCTTGTTGGAAATCGAGCCCAGTGATTTACCCTCCACTGTCTCATTGAAGGCCTTGGTGAAATGGGGCACCAGGATATCACTGCAGATCTTGTAAAGTTCACCAGGAAACCCATCCTCACCCGGTGACCTGAAGATGGGGGGCCCCGAGACGGCCTTTGCAATGTTCCCCTCCATGCAGACCCCATGTAGGACCGTGCAACACTTATCAGTTAGAGTCGGAAGACGCAGAGGGCACAGGAAGCACTTGATTTGGTCAGGGCTGGCGTATTGCTCAGCTGAGTACAGGGTCTTGTATTAGACCCAAAGCGCTCAACAACATTCCATGGAGTGCACCGAGAGGAGACCAGTGGGGTCACGAACTGCCGGTTTCATGAGCTGTGATTCCCTATGCCGCAGTTGGGTGGCAAGAAGTATGCTAGCCTTCTACCCATGATCGTAATGGCATCAGCGAAGTTTGACAAGTGCCTTGACTGCCGCCAACGTAAAGATGGAGTCCAACAGAATCTTTGCCCACTCCAGCTGAGTCCACCGGGTCTGGGTAGGGGCCTCCATATAGCGGGCAATGAAGCAGCGTACGTTGGCCTCTATGGCCTGAAGCTCGGAGTGGGTCTTGTGCTTTGGCAACGCGGAGTCCAGCATCATCTGCCTCCAAATAGTGGTCATACACGCCACCCTAAAGGACTCTATGAGAGCCCACAGTGTCCTCATTCTCCAAGAAATAGATCAGGATGTAGTTGCTGAGCTGGGCTTTACCCTCTGGGGTCTTGTTGGCAAACACCTTCATCCACCACTTGGGAAGGGGTGGGGGAGTGACCCCTAATTCTACTCTTGGGCGAACCAGGCAGTAGTCAGAAATCCCCCCTCCAAGATGTCACAACCCGTTAACTGCAGAAGAAGGCTCCAGTGAAGGAGAAATTAGTCACTCCGGGACTGAGTCCTTTGGGGGCAAGACAGGAAAGTCTAATCCTACTCCATGGAGTGAAGGAAGCACCAGATATCGCAGAACGCATGGTCAGCAAGGAGGTATCTCAGGAGGACCCTATTACGACCAATTTGGCCATCCGGATGCCCTGTCCAGTCCAGTGTTGAGTCTGGCACAACGTTCCACCCCCTCCCAAAAGGACAGGAGTACTACCAAATTCCTTCAGAAACCGCAAGAGACGGGCCAGGAGGTGAGCCTTGTCAGCGACAGAGGCATAGATCAAGCCCATGATGACGGAGCGCTGTAGTATATGCAACTTCACGAAGACCCACCTACCTTTGACATCCGTCCACATCTGGAGTATCCATGATAGCCACCCCACACTTCTTGGAACAGCCCAGCACAGTTGAGGGCTCCTCCTCATCTTTAACAGACCTTCTACTACTGATGACCTTACCCATCCAATGTCACTCTAGTTTTGCAGATTCTACAGAGGAAAGGTGCGTTTTTTGCAGTAAGGCTATATCCGCTCATTTGGAGTGTGGATAATGGAACACTTTTTTTACCTTTAACATAATGGTACCTGCCATTGATGTTAAGGGACACCACTGTCAAGGATGCAGACATACCTAGGTTTCGGGATGGAAAGGGAGCAGAAGACCCTGGTGGAGAGGTGACATCAAAAGGAAGGCACCACTGGCGCCAATAGGACTCGACTAGAGATATGGACTAAGTAATGGAAGTAGAGGGGCGCTAAAATAAAAAAAAGGAGAAGGGTGGAAGGGACCTGAAAAAGGCAGAGGCAACAGCGCCTGCACTACGAGGGCCAGAGCATGGGGTGGGAGGCACAGGAAGCAGCCCCAGGCATCAGGAAGGTGTCAAGGTGTTGGAGTGCGCCCCACCAGCCTTGGAGAAAGTGCACCCTGATATGCAGGTAAGTGATGGAGATATCCAACCTCCCCACCCCCTCTCCCCCCGGACCACTGCCCAGAACCCAGGACATAGAGAAAGAAAAGCATTACACATTACAATAGAAAAATCCAGCACAAATAGACAGTGTAACAAGCAGTGAGAAATAACATAAACAAGTCCCACTATGCCTTCAGCCAGTCCAAGCATGTGCCCTAATGAATCCCCAGAGACCAGAGCAATGGAGCGTACTAGTGGAGACCCCCCACAGAAGCAGCTTCTGATAAGTACAAGGCAGAAAGACAGCACATTGCCAGTCCAAAAGGATACAATCAAATCCTGGTGCCCTCGTCCTCCATAGTGGGAGGTTGTTTCAATGGAGAACGTGGTTTGTCCCAGTCTGTGTCGTTTTGGAGTTCCTCCACCACCTGATGAAGGCTGATCCTGTCGTACTTCCTTGTGTCTGACCCACCCAGTTGCGAATGTCAGGTGTTTTGGCAAGGGGGCTTCCAAGTGGGAGGTGAGTCATTGCACTGGGTGCCATCCTTGGGGGCCAATGCCGTGATGTGCATTGGAGAGTCCTCCAGCATATCCAGAAAAGTTTCCAGTTCCGAGGAGGCCATATTACAGATCCCTGCCCTTCAGCCTGGGGTGGAGCGTGAAGAACCACCTGCGGGTAGCATTAGTCGCCGCTGAACAGCCCACAAGCAAATAAGATCCTGTTACCATGGAGTAGGGGTTCAGCTGCCTACAGAAACAAGCATTGGCATAGCCAATAGGTCTCGCCTTTGGGACCTTATAAGTGCTTAGCCATGCAACAGTTGATGTAGCTGCACCAAGGATATTGTGCTGCATAACTAAACACTCATAAGGTCCCAAAAGCGAGACCTATTGGCTATGCCAATGCTTTATGCATGCCATGATGCATTTCACGATAAAATAGTGCCAAATGCCAGGTTTTCATTTTGCATGATAAGGCATAATTTTTCTGAACTCTTGTGTAATTGCACAAATTAGGAAATTGTGCACACCCCTAGACAAATTGACGAAACTGACAAATACTGCAATAGAAAAATGATCAAATGGCGATTCTGTATTAGGCTTAGTACCATGTTCACCAACAGGTCTCATTCTTGCTATCCTGGCCTAAGCATGTAGCAAATGGGATAAACCTAGCACCCCTTATTCAGATCTGCACCTGATTCACCAGACCATAGGCAATAGGTCTCGCATTTGGGACCTTATAAGTATTTAGTTATGTAGCACAATATCCTTGGTGCAACAACATCAAGTGTTGCATGGCTAAACACTTATAAGGTCCCAAAGGAGAGACCGATTGGCTATGCCTATGCTTGTCTTCATTATCGCGTATGAAAGCACTTCCAGTTGTACAAAACAAACACTTTAATAAGTACTTCTCTGAGTGCTATAATGTGCCTATTCGTGTCAAAGCATCTTTATTAAAGAATTTTAAAGAGACGTTATTATATTTCATTAAATAGCACGGAATCCTATCCTTGGCTGGGTGTGGCTGTACACCAGCGGCAAGTAAAATAACATTATATGTTGTACGCCCATGATTGTGTGCTGCATGGCGAAATACTCATAAGGTCCCAAAGGAGAGACCTATTGGCTATGCCAATGCTTCTTTTTGATAAGAAGGCTGCACATACCCATGTATTTGATGCGGTTGTAAAGTAGTGGTTGCTCTCTGTGCTATATTGGGGGGGCTACTGTGTCGAGCCTGGGGCTGCTACTGGCGCCAAATTGTGTGCTATTTCAACACAGTGGTTTGTCCTTGCATTATACTGGAGACTGATTCAAGGCACTGGCTGCTCCTGGCGCTGCGCTGGGAATTGTTTTAAGGTAGTAGTTACTCTTGGCTCTACACAGAGCACTCTATTGAGCCAGTAGCTGCGATTTGCGCCGTGTTGGGTGCTGTATAATTCAGTGGCAGCTGTTGGCGCCGCTTCTAATGGAGATGCCGTGATCTGTTTTTGATGAAGATGATCTGGCCTGTGGAGGAAAAGAAAAGGTCGGCCTCCGCTCCAATTTTGATCCAGCAGAAAGACCAGATCATGTGCCACGAGCTCTGCGCCTAAATTTTAATTGGTTGTGACTTCCTCTTGTATAGTAAAGGCACTCTTCGGCGGAGCAGCGCTCTACTGCTGTGCACTTTTTAAATAATGCATTTATAGTTTTGTTTACACGTTTTTAAATGGTTACGTTTCTAGATTTTCATATTACTATTCTTTCCCGTGCATGAGAATGTACACAGATTTTTAATGTTTAAGGAACATGCCGGTGTAACTGGGAATGGGTATGAAAATAATAGATGTGGTATGTCAGACTGCTAGGCCAAAGGATAGCTCAGTGAGCTGAGTGCTCGCCTCTGCCAAATGTTAGGTTCTTGACATCATCCTCAGCCTTCCACCCTTCTGTGGTTGTAACCACTATAAAATAACTAATGTTTGTCATTTAAATTACAGTGCCTAGAATAGGATGAAGTACAGTTTCTAGTGCTATAGTCGCAACTTGTAGGGAATTTGGGTATAGTGACTAACTTTGTATGGTGTACTGTGGGGAAAACACCTCCTAAATATATGCTACAAAAACATAATAACCAGAGTATCCTTGTGACACGTAACTTCAATTATAGGTACCATACCAACACATACCTACAAGGTCCATGGGTTTGGAGACAAGAATAGTAAATCTTTACTTCGCTTCACCATATCTGGCACTTCATATTCCACCTACGATATTTTTGTAGTTCACATCCTGACACACAATGTTAGTGTTTTAAGGAAATGTGGTTGTTCATGTAGGAGACACACTGCACAGATACCGACCTAATGTGTTTACAGCCAACTAGTGATGGTCTCCTGAAAATCTTGAATACATGATCTGGCCCTGTTGCGGATCATTTCCTACAAATGAAACATTAGCGCACAGATTGTGTTAATTTTGTACCTGAATTAAACCAATAGGAAGCTTTACAATCTGGTTGACAGTAGCACGATATTTTTCAATAAGAAATACAATAACATCCTATGTCCCTAGACCGCAGTAGCCACCCACCTGTAAAATGTTTATTTGAGAGAAAATGGCTAAAGTGCTCGCCAGCCCTGGAGCTTTGGTTATGCAGTGCAGTGGGCTGATCCGGTCTTCCGAAACTGGTGCAGTATTCGCGACCCGCAAGGTTCGGTGGGTTTCACGACCTCACCCGCCCTGCGGCAGAGCACAGTAGGGGGCTGCCAGCATGCATTAAGTGACACCAGTAACACTTCAGGCCCCAACCCCCGAAGCAACTAAGCACAAATGGAACAAGCATTGGCAGGGTGCGTGCAGGGGCGCAGTGTGGCTGGTGAGGAGGCTTCGTTTGAGGGAGAAGAAAAAAGAAAAGTTAAAGAAAATGGTGGATGAAATGTCGCAGCACCCGCGCTTTACCTTAAACATGGTTAAATGTAAAGCGCCGGTGCCGCGATTGCACAAAAGTAATGAAATAGGAAAAAAATCAATTTCTTTACTTTTACTACAATTGCGG